>NW_014577535.1:202202-225873 GCF_000485595.1 Priapulus caudatus | reverse complement strand
ATAGGATCAAAGTCCTCAAACCTTTTTACTGAATCTTCTGTAATGTTGTATGAGAGGCCTGTACGTAGACTGCATTTCATCAAAGGACACACTACACAGAACTTATCTCTCTCTGCCATTCCTGCTCTCTGTCTTTCAAAAGTTCAAAGATCTAGGGGAAACCCAGGCCTCACTTCGATATTACTCAAACACCCTACGCAGTGATGTGACTGACGGAAGTTGAAAATGCGCTGGCAGAAGTGATACGCACGGGACTCTGGTGGTAGAGGGACAAGGCAACTAACGTTGTCTGAATAACTCCATCGTCTTTCTCTTGCTCTCATACGTCCTGATGCATTCCGCAATTGTGACGCAAAGAAAGATAGTGCTGGTTCCTGTAAAAATTCACCAGCTCCTCTTACCAAGACACTAATTGTTTCGCTTTCTTTAGCTTCCTTTTCAATGGATTGTTTCAACTGCTCTACTCTTTTTGTTTTGAGGCGGAACGTACGCTGTCTTTCCTTCCTCAGAGCTCTGCTGTGATCATCTGCCTATTCAGGAGGTGGAGTAAACAATGCTGGTTCATTCTCATGAATTTGGTCTGGCAGCTAAGCAGTAAGAATGTCAGTCTGTGTGTAGTCGCTACCTCTTTGCTTTTTTGAAGGGTTGTGTGAAGATGGGATGTTCTCATGCTTCCTTTGATGTAACCTGCGTGGTGTGGTCGACAGACGTTTCGGGGGATTTGGTATATCAAAGAGGGTTGGTACTGCATTCCATTTTAGCCTGTTCTTGGTCGCTTGTTGGAGAATGGGTCAAGTTCAAAGTGTTCAGAAAACAAAGGACGAGTTGCTTGACAAGTACACCACGGAGTCGGTTAGCAGATCTTGTCGAGCGAGTATTCTGCACCCATGTTGGACATCTGAAATTACAAATAGAGACACAGAGATAACTATGAGAACATTTGATTATAATACATTACCTGACCAGAATGTAGGGAGCTCACCGAGTTCAATATTCTGTATTGTCATTAAATTATAATTGGGCGTACATTACTTTTTCATGACAATATGCTGCTATCAAATCTCTCAGTCAAGTGTACAAAAAATCTAAAATGATCATAATCGTATGCTACACATCAGTACAGCGGTTGCAGTGTCACTGTAGTGCTGTCAGTGGGTAGGCCTTACCAGTAGCTAGGGCTCTATACGAGTGCGCCACAGGCACTTGGAACGTCTGCAACAAATATGGTAATAAACACTAAATCAAATGTATTTACTATCAAGTATTAATCTAGATGTTTCTTACTCTATGTTCGCTTATTATGTGTCGATAACGCCTCCGGCTGTAAATGCCGTTCAATGCTTATCTGCAACACACAAGCTACACCGACGTACGCCCTGTGCACAAACAACATGTGCACAAGAAAGCCTCGCTGCACTGCCACGTACTAGCCTGCGTAGGACTACTACATGTATACAAGGAGATTGCAGTGTCAACTCTTCAGTTTCACGATGGGATTTCAGACTAACAATAATGTTTATCTTTACCTTTCGTTATTCTTGGGGAACCTGAAGAAAAGACAGGTCGGCTCGTTTACACTGCGCGATTCCAGCAGTATACGCAGAGCAGGTAGCAGCTGAGCTTCGTTGACGTCTAGAATTCGATAGCCATGAGCGAACGGTACACAGCAAGAATCGAATTCGAGATGACAGGTCGTATGCGTCTTTTCGCCATCCCGTCACTGCACTTATTTATATTGTGCTTAAAAAATCCTTGTATTTGCGGAGATATTGAAACGTGATAAATAAAATCTTATCTTATATTAAACTCGTTAACTGTTTTAGGCTTAAGGATCATATAGCGCACATAAGGCGCCTACGGCGTCATATATGATCTTTCGCGTACTGGAATCTGTGTACAGCATGGCATCCTTAGATACGATCTCGAAACGACGAAGGTTTCTAGTGGCCCTCTCAAAGGAATGACATCAGACCGTGCTCACTTCTCACTCGCCTACAACAAAGAATGCATTGTGCACTCTGCTGTTCGCCCCCTCATCAAGAGAATGACCATTCCATGTTACTTCTCACTCGCTAAAAAGAAGGCACGGTGCATCTCTGCTGTGTCCCGCCCCTCTTCAAGAGTGACATCACCGTGCTCATTCTCAACTCGCTAAACAGAATGCACGTGCTCTGCGTTCAGCGCTCTATAACATTCTTCCAATTATATTTGGACATATATTTATCTTTATTATTTTGATTATTTTGGAACACTATATTTTATTTTATTATTGGATTTATTTGGAACACATTATTTATTTATATTGATATGAACCTTTTATTATTTTGATTATTTGGAACTTTTATTATTTGGTATTGACAACATAGCCAGAAGTTGCACCAGCCAGGGCATATACACCACTGCCAGATACGAGCAAACAGTCTGGAGAACTCCTCGTGGTAAACTGCTTCCTAAAATGGCGCGGTTCGTGGGACCCATGACCTTACTACGCTAATGATGTGAGAGTGGTTTATCTTGTGCTTCCAGCACACAACATTGTGTGACTGCTCATATGAGCGACAAAACGAAGCCTCAACAATAGCAGCGCTCGATTCGAGCCTATGTTTCTTGATTCACCTAAAGAAATAAAATCATTTGCTCCGGCGCTCTATAGGTGGGGCGGACATCCGGAAACTTTTGCACTATTTGACCGGATGTAGACATTCGAGCGATGAAAACAAACCGTAGAACGCAGCCGTCCAATGCACGCAGCGCATAGTGCCAAGGAATTATGTGGTGGTCTTTGGATGCACGCCAATCACAGATCTTTGAAGGTGACAAAAAGCTATACATTCTCTTTGAGGCTGCCGTTAGCCCGAGGGATCGAGAACAGTTTTTTGCACACTTCTGTGAAGTCACATAATGTTTCTGCGTCGAATGAACAAAGAAGACTTTAAAGCCCCGTGTCGGTTTAAAGGGCGTACCCCCACATTACGGAAATGAACATATAGGTCTCAATCTGGACTTCATCTCTCTGCGCTCCTGAACAGGCAAGCAGGCTCCATCGGCTGAAGCGTCTATATTATTCAAGCCGGTAGCGGAGATTACGGGGTACGCAATATCATTTGTAATATATTGATAATCGTGCGTCACATTACAACTATCAATATTCAAGAGAGATAAGCTAAGACATGTGTCCTAATAGGTATACTCTAGAATATTAAAATCTTAATATACTGAAATTTGTTTACGCGCGCGCGATTCTAATTCGTGCAGATAGCATGAGAATCGCTGCCCGCTTTTCGTGCCCTCATATAAAACTGCAATATTCCAGCTGAGTAGTAGGTATGAATTCAAGCCGGGGATACGGGAGATCTTTTTGCCTAATACCATTCTAGATACCTATAGACACATGTCTTTAGCTATACTCGCTCGCTGATATTGAGTTTTTAGACGCCACGATAAGTCAATACTATTAGCAAATATATGCGTACAGTCATTTCTCCCGTCCGGCTTCGACATAATAAAGAACGGCCCAAGCCGCGCATTTCGATGCTTATGTTTCATCGAGCGCGGCCATCTTCACGGACAGTATTGCTTAGGGGAAGTGAGCGTACACTCCCCCCACCTATAGGTGTTTATAAACCAGTAGAGGCGTCCATAAGACAGCAGGCACTGACATGAAGCAGCACAAGAACAGTTTAATTAAGAAAATACGTAAAACACATTACTACTAAAACACGCAGCATTATTATTCATGCCAAAATCAACTGCACATTAACCCGTAAACATCTTCACCTCGAATTTTGCCAGCTCTTTGATGCCAAACATTCCACATGTTATGCCGCAGGTACCCCTCCACTACATTCAACGCGGATGCTGGTCACCATGGCTCGACACCCAACACGCATTTGCCCCAACACTTTTATCCACAAAAAACGATTGAAATTCCAATCCCTTTCCAAACGTCCTATCGGGCATCCGTCTCCCTTGCTGCATGCACATTTACGCACCTCTAATGCACGAAATTTGCCATGAAACATTGAGAAACAACGGCTGTTTTCTATACAGAAATAGTTGCAACGGTAACAATTGCGGCGGTTACCTGATTTATTACCGCCTCCTTAAAGGGATAATGTCAACGTTACAGACCATTGATAATGCAAGTATTGAGGTATGTACAGGATGGGATTGGCAGACCCATGTGAATTCGGAAAATTTTCAGACAGAATTAACTAGGTCTCAGAAGCGAACAGGTACAGAGACAAAGGCCCATTTCGCATAGGCTTGCAGATTTGCTATGGCAGGCACGCCTGATTCTTCCTCACCTATGCTTAGGCAGGTGTAATATAGCATATCACACTTGCGACTTGCTTTACCAAAGAGTGACACCTATATCAATCACGAGACTGGCCTACAGACGATGATCTGAAAGGCAAGATGCCGAACGGAATTAATCCATCTTCCTTTCAGCCAGGACACCTGCCCTGGGACCTCCGGAAAGGAAGGAAAAGCGTCGGGCGTCAGCCCACAATCGGGAAATGCCCTAAAGAGAGCACGCAGGCAGCGAAGCAGAGGCTGGTAGGAGCACCAGCCTTTACTTGCCGACCAAGCACCCGATCCACCGCGTGCTTGCGAGAGGGACCGGCATCGCATAGCTCAGCAGCATAACTGGAGTACAGTATATGCGTCGTGCACATGCCAGATCGCGGTTGGCTGCGATGGTGCAAGGAAGTCGTAGCGAATAGTGAGTTACCGTGCTGTGACAGTGTTGTCAGCTCGTGCCTTCAACTATTGCGATGTTCATCCTGAAAATACACAAAAGTGCACGATTGTCACAATGTACATGTCTGTAATCAGGGTTAGCGGTTAGCGGTTAGGGATAGGGGTTAGGGTTAGGATTAAGCGAGTTAAGGGATTCAGAGTTAGGGTATCAGGGTTATGGTTAGGGTTGCGGTTTTGGGTTAGGCGTTAGGGTTAGGGTTATAGGGTTTGGGTTTGGCGTTAGGGTGTAGGTTAAGGCGTTAGGGTACCCGTGTATAAATTAAAAATACAAATAAATATATATATATTTATATAATATCACACATTCACATAATACATAATAACATACATACATATCATAAAATTTCTGTGATGTGGACGACAATGTGAGTGCTGTTTTGAGATTATCGACTGGAGCAGCATACATAGTCGATCTTACTGCATTTAGCATCAGAATTTTATGAAATATGTATGTATGTTATGTGTGTGTGTATATACTAATCTAATATATTATATATATATATATATTACTATAATTATATATATAATATAATATATAATATAATTATATATGACACCAACACACACATATCATAAAATCTAGTGCTACATGAGTAAACGGATGATGTAGCATGTTCTTGAGAGCACCGACGACGTGCAGAGCGGAGACTGTCTGGAGCAAGCGCGCTGGGAAGCAGCATCGGCAAGCAGCCTCCATAGGGTGCTGGCGTGCAAAAGGGTGCAATACAAGAGTGCGCCGACGAAGCCTCTAGCACGGAAGGGGGACGAGGGAGGACTCTGGCGCTCTCGAAGGGTCACCGCGCCGGCAGTTGCCGAACACGAGGCTCGCCACTGGCGGCCAAGCAGCTTCAACCAGGGACGCGTGCTGTCCCACCGCATACGCGGTCATGTTTTTAGCGCCAACCGTCGACGGTAGCGATGGCGAGCCGATCACGAACTGCACAAAGCGTCACACGAGCTCTCACCCATTCTGCCCAGGATATTGCGGGAGACAGCCATGCGGCCGAACAAAAAATCACCGAGCCGTCTCAGCCAGCTAAAGCCATTGCTCTGCACGAAAAGGCACGTTCTGCGATGCGCGCAAACACCGGTGGCACGTCGTGTCACGCGCAGCGGATGTACGAATCATGAAGCCCACAGCGGCACACCTTCGGCTACACTCGGACACCAATCGACAGCCGTCCGCTGGGAATGGCGGACCTGGCCTACGGCCGCCCTCCTGCTCGGCTTTCTCCGGCGCTAACAAAGCCGCCAGTTGGCGTGCTTTGCGACAGCGGGGTCGCAACACACAAACCTGCACCAGCCCACTGACCCGCTGGACAGACCCATATCACAAGAGACGAGGGGGACAATCGTCGCACAAACGCGCTCCTTTACACTGGCGCCAGTCGAACCTGTTTACATCGACACTGCTATAGTAACCGCGGGAGCGACGCGATGATCGTGGAAGGGTACAACCGAAGGCGTACGCTTAGCTGAGGCGTTGAGCGAACAGGGGTCAGAGACAGCAGGAAGACCTGCCTATCACAACGCGCGAACGGCCGAAGAAGCATCGCGGAATGCTCGGCCTTCAGCCCGATAACATGCTGCCCGGCACACCACAGCTTAGAGCGCAACCAGGTCGGAGCGAGCGCATCGGCCGCCACATGCTCGCTTTGGCTATCTGTGTGCCAGACGATCCTCAATGCGATACGCAAAGTTTACACGAGCAGCCCAGAGTGCTTCCGAAAACGCACCAACTTCGTCCTCGAAGTCGCTTGCAGGGGCGAGCACGGCGCACACACCACCGTAAGCAGGCGAAGAAGCCTGTTGTGCTTCGGGCAAACGAAGATCGACGAAAGGCTTAGCGGCGGAGTTTCATCGGGCGATGACGCGGCGCGACCGTGGACCTGCTGCAGAGGCCATCGTCGACTACCACACTCAGCGACCACAATGATCGGCTGCACCTTCGACAATGAGGACACAGGCACCCAACCATGTCGAGTCGACCCACACCTGCGCAACGCCTGGCACGATTATCCCGAAGCGGCAAGAACTATCACCGCACGGAACTTGATGAGAATAGCAGCGTAAGGGCTGCGACTCAGCAGATGCTCGGTCCGGGCAACTCAATCCATCGGATCCTGGCACGACAGTCGGCCAGCTGCTGTCTGCCAGGGGGAACCGGCGCCTCGTGGCCTGCACTCGCCCTGGGAAGAAACTAAAGAGAGAAGCGCGATTTTACACCAACGGACCGACGGCATCAGAAGACGACGAATGGAGTGAAGGGGCAAGGGAGGAGAGACGCAAGGCGGCGTCCGATTGGTCAGCAGCCAGATGACGCTCCTTCACACCGACTGCGCGCTGGATCTTCACTCCCGCATCGCCGTGAAGATAAGTTAGGTAAGTGCAAATACATCACATACATACCACTATTTAAATTGGGGAAAATACACTGTTTTTCCGTTCGGACAGTGGCCAGATTTTTAGTGAGAGGAGCCTTGCCTTTGCCAGATTTATCTACCACTGACTTTCTGCCCAACAATGATCTACATTTTGACATAACGCGCTCGGATGACCCTATGAGATACGTATAATCATCATCGGCCATTACAGGCCACAGTTGATGCACCCGTAAATAAGCCTGTGGCAGTTCGGCAGATTGCATATATTGACATTTCCTGGATCAAATCAGGTCACAGCAAGCAACCTTTTTGATTATGCGAATATCCGGCAGTACGTCTTACTTTTAGAACTAGAATTTGTGGCATGCCCCCGTCAAATCATGCAACATTTGGTTGTTTTTTTACAGTTTTCTCGGATACATACTTTTGTACAAAAAACATCTTCTGGAGTACATTCACATGTACTATATATACACGGTCATACTACATCACACTAACAGTCACTTCACCATTGTAAGAAATTGTCATCCTTTGTAATAGAAGAATATGTAGCAGCAGAGATTATCCCGGGTAGAGCACAATCACATATCTATACACACCAAATACTATCAGTATCACTATGTAGCCTACATCAGGAGTAGTAACTAGTAGTAGTATGTGTCTCCAAAACTTTTCCAGGATACAGTCCCAAAGAAAAGAGACAGCATAAAATAGTACAACAATACACAACCAGACCGTGACGATGTCAATCGGCATTGAGTTATGCACTTATTGGCATTGGGTTATGCACTTAGCTATAAAGCAGTAAGAATGTTCAGTCTGTGTGTAGTCGCTACCTCTTTGCTTTTTTGAAGGGTTGTGTGAAGATGGGATGTTCTCATGCTTCCTTTTGAGTGACCTGCGTGGTGTGGTCGACAGACGTTTCGGGGGATTTGGTATATGAAAGAGGGTTGGTACTGCATTCCATTTTAGCCTGTTCTTGGTCTGCTTGTTGGAGAATTGGTCAAGTTCAAAGTGTTCAGAACAAAGACGGCAGTTGCTTGACAAGTACACCACGGGTCGGTTTAGCAGATCTTGTCGACGAGTATTCTAGCTGCACCCACTGTTGACATCTGAAATTACAAAAGAGACCACATAAGATTAACCTATGAGAACACATTTGATTATAACTACATTCCTGCAGAATGTAGGAGCTCAACCGAGTTCAAATTCTGTATGTATAAATTACTAATTGGGTACATTACTTTTTTATGACAATAGCTGTATCAAATCTCTCAGTCAAGTGTACAAAAATCTAACAATGATTCATAATCGTATGTACACACTCAGTACAGCGGTGCAGTGTCACTGTCTGTCAGTGGTAGGCCTACAGTAGCTAGGCTCTATACAGTGCGCCACAGGCACTTGGAACGTCTCAAACAAATAATGGTAAATAAACACTAAAATCTAAATGTATTTACTATCAAAGTATTAATCTAATGTTTCTCTACTCTATTTCGCTTATTATTGTCGATAACTTGCTGTAAATGCCGTTCAAATGCTTATCTGCAACACACAAGTACACCGCACGTACGCCCTGTGCACAAACAACTGTGCACAAGAAAGCCGCTGCACTGCCACGTACTGCCTGGTAGGCCTACTACATGTATCAACGAAGATTGCAGTGCTCAACTCTTAAGTTTCACGATGGATTTCGACTAAAAATAATGTTTTCTTACCTTTCCGTATTCTTTGGGAACCTGAAGAAAGACAGGTCGGCTCGTTTACACTGGCGATTCGAGCAGCTATAACCGCAGAGCAGTGAGCTGAGCTTGTTGACGTAGAACTTGAAGCCATGACGAATCGGTACACAGCAAAGATCAGAATTCAGATGACAGTCGTATGGTCTTTTCGCCATCCCTTCACTGCACGTTATTTATATTGTGTTAAAAAATCCTTGTATCTGCGGATATTGAACGTGATAAAATAAACTCTTATCTTATATTAAACTGTTAACTTTTATCTTAAGATCATATAGCGCCATAGGCGCCTACGGCGCTATATGATCTTTGGTACTGGAATCATGTACATGCATGGCATCCTTAAGAATACGAATCTTCGAACGACGAAGTGTTTCTAGTGGCCCTCTCAAAGAATGACATCACCGTGCTCACTTCTCACTCGCTAAAACAGAATGCATGTGCACTCTGCTGTTCCCGCCCCCCTCTCAAAGAATGACATTACCATGCTTACTTCTCACTCGCTAAAACAGAATGCACGTGCACTCTGCTGTTCCCGCCCCCTCTCAAAGAGTGACATCACCGTGCTCACTTCTCACTCGCTAAAACAGAATGCACGTGCACTCTGCCGTTGCCGCTCTATACATTTTCCAATTATTTGGAACACTATTATTTATTTTATTATTTGGATTATTTGGAACACTATTATTTATTTTATTATTTGGATTATTTGGAACACTATTATTTATTTTATTATTTGGATTATTTGGAACACTATTATTTATTTTATTATTTGGATTATTTGGAACATAGCAGACAGTTGCACAGCAGCATATACACACCGCAGATACAGCAACATCTGGGAACTTCGTGTAAACTTGCTTCCTAAAATGGCGGTTGTGGCGACCCATGACCTACTACGCTATGATTGGAGAGTGGTTTATCTTGTGCTTCCAGCACACAACATTGTGACGTCATTGAGCGACAAAACAAGCTCAACCAATAGCAGCGCTCATTACAGCCCTATGTTCTTGATTCACCTAAGAAAAAAAATCATGCCTCCGGCGTTATAGGTGGGGGCGGACATCCGGAAACTTTTGACTATTTGACCGGATGTAGATTCGAGCCGATGAAAACAAACCGTAGTAACGCACCGCTCAATGCACGCAGCGCATAGTGCCAAGGAATTATGTGGTGTTTGGATGCCGCAATCACAGTCTTTCAAGTGACAAAAAACGATCATTCTTTGAGCTGCCGTAGCCCGAGAGGCGAGACAGTTTTTTTGCACACTTCCTGTGAAGTCACATAATGTTTCTCGGTCGAAATGAACAAAGAAGACCTTTAAGAACACCCCTGTCGAGTTTAAAGGGGCTACCCCCACATTTACGGAAATGACATATAGGTCTCAATCTGGACATCATCTCTCTGCGCTCTGAACAGCAGCGGCTCCATTCGGGCGGTGTCTATATTAATTCAAGCCGGTACGGGAGATTACGGTACGCATATATTTGCTAATATATTGACTAATCGTGCGTCAATAAACTCCAATATTCACAGAGCAGATACTAGACATGTGTCTATAGGTATTATCTAGAATATTAAACATTAAACATCTGAAATTTGTTTCCGCGCATTACATATCGGAGACTAGCATGACTACATCCGTGCCGCTTCGGCGTCAATATAAAAACTTCAATATTCACAGCTGTGTTAGTATAAATTCAAGCCGTACGGGAGATCTATTTGATTAATACATTCTAGTTACAGTAGACAATGTCTTAGCAATACTCTCTGTGGATATTGAAGCTTTATTGACGCCGATTAGTCAATATTTAGCAAATATATGCGTTACCAGTCATCTCCCGTACGGCTTGAATATAAGACGCTCCCATGCCGAATTCGTGCTTGTTTTCATCGGCTCGGCCACCGGACGTATGTAAGGGAAGTGACGCACTCCGCCCCCACCTATAGTGTTATAAACAGTAGAGGGTCGTCCATATATCAGGCAGCGCCTGAATGAGCAGCACAAAGAAATAATTAAAAATACGTAAACATTACTATAAACACGCAGCCTGCATTTTAATTCATGCCCAAAATCACTGCCACATTAACCGTACAATCTGTCACTCAACTTTTGGCCAGTCTTTGATGCAAAATATCACCATGTTGCCGGCTACCCCTCAACTCTCACGCGCTTGCTGCGTCACCATGGCCTACGACACCACACGCATTGCACATTTTTCACAAACAAATAAATTCCAATCTTCAACGTCTATCGGCATCCGTCTCCATTTGCAAGCACATTTACGCATCTAATGACGACAATTTGCATTGAAAATTCGAGAAAAACTGCCTGTTGTCTATACGCAGAAATTAGTGCAACGGTGAACAAATTGGAGCTTACTTTATACGCCTCCTTAAAAGGTATTGTCAAGTTTACAGATTGATATGCAATTTGAGAGTATGTACAGGCAATTGCGGCAGTTGTGATTGGGGGAAAATTTCAGACAGATTAAACTGTCTAGAGCCGGAACAGATACACTTAGAAGCAAGCCATTTCGCATAGGCTTGCTTGCCATGGCAAGTCACCCTGTCTTCTCACCTATGCTGGAGGTTATATAGCATATCACACTTCGCTGCTTGCTTACCAGATGGAACTATATCAATCACGAGTGCCTACAGCGATGACATGAAAGCAAATGCGAGAATTATCCATCTTCCTTTTTCACCAGGACACCTGCCCTGGGAACCTCGGAAGAAGGAAGCGTCGGGGCGTCCCCCATCGGGAAATGCCTAAAGAAGAAGCACGCGGACGAAGCAGACCAGCTGGTAGGAAGAAGCTACTCTGCGCACACAACACCATCCACCCAGGCCTTGCGAGAGGAGGGCTCGCGATTATCAGCACATAAATGGAAGTCGTATATGCTCGTGCACATGCCGTCGTGGCTCGATGGTGCAGAAGTCGCGGGCTGAGTACAGTGCCATGACAGTGTTGTCAGCTTGCCTCATTTCTTTTTTCATCTGAATACACAAAAGTACATTGTCAAAATGTATGTCTTATAGCTTAGGTTTAGGGTAGGATAGGCTTAGCGTTACGGTTAGGGTTAGGTTAGGTTAGGTAGGTTTTATGGTTACGGGTTAGCGTTTGTGTTAGGTTAGGGTTCCTACTTATCATTAGGGTTAGCTTGGCGTTGTTATCTATTTTAGGTTAGGGTTAGCGTTAGCGTACCCTGTATAAATAAATAAATAAATATATCATATTATAATACTTATATTACCATCATACATACCCATAACATACATCATACATACATACTTCATAAAATTCTGTGATTTAACGAAATGTATGCTTTTCAGAGCCACCGACGAGCACATAATGTCGTTTTATCATCTACCACGGAATTTATAATATGTATGTATTGTATGTGTGTGTATAATATATCTATATATCTATAATATATATATACTACTTATATTATATCTATATATAGTATATATACACAAACACAACATATTCATAAATTCTGTTACTAATGAGTAAACGACATGGTGCTGTTTTGCAGAGCACCCGACGACGGCAGAGCGACGCTGTTCTGGAGCAAGCCAGCTTGAAGCCATCGAGCAGCCTACATAAGGGTGTAGCCGTGCAAAGGTGCATAATACAGAGTTGCGCCGACGAAGCCTCTACACGGAAGGGAGAGAAGACAGCGCTTCGAAGTCACGCCGCACTCTAACACGAGGCTCGGCCAGTGGCCAGCAGCTTCGGGTTGCTCTGCTCACGATACGCGTATGTCTTTAGCGCACTCGACGTAGCGTGCGAGCACCATCACGAGCAGAAAGCTCCGTCAACGAGCTCTCACCCATTCTGCCAGGTATTTGCGAAGACAGCCATGCGCGAAATCTCATCGAGCTTCTCACGCAGCTAAAGCATGCTCCACGAAAGGACTCTGCGATGGCGAACCGGTGGTCGTGTCAGCGCAGACGGATGTCAATTACATAGCCACAGCGCACCTTCGGCTACAGTCGACACAAGCACAGTCCGCTGCATGGCGCTGGCCTAGGCCGCCCTCTCCTGCTCGCCTTTCTCGCGCTAAACATACGGTGCAGTTGCTTTGCGAGCGAGTCGCAAACACACAAACTGTCACCGCAACTACTCCGCCTGGACAGCCCATCACCAGAAGCAGGGACATCCTCGCCACACAACGCGCCTCTTCCTGGCGCCAGTCCGAACCTGTCATCGACCTGCTATGTACCGACGGGAGCACCTCGATTGGTGAAGGCACCAAACGAAGTACGCTAGTCCTAGGCTCGCGTAACAGGTCGAGCAAGCAGGAGCAAGAACCTGCCCTTCAGTCACAAGCGGAACGGCGAAGAAATCGGAATGCTCCTTCAGACCGATAACATGCTGCCGCACCACCACAGTAAGCGCACAGCGTGGAAGCGACCGCTCGCCGCCGCTGTCGCTGATTCTGTCGTGCGAGACTGCTGCGATAACGCAAGTTATACCCGAGCAAGCCCAGGTGCTTCGAAACGCCCACAAACTTCGTCGGGCTTTGCAGGGCGCAACGGCGCGTGCCAGGTCTAGAGAGCCTGCTGCTGCTCGGCAAACAAGATCGCCGCAAAGGCTCCGCGGGAATTCATATCGGGATGACGCGGCGCGACGTGGACCTTGCGCAGCGGCATTCGCTTCGACTACCACCTCAGCGACACCATGATCGCGCCTTCGCATGGACACAGCACCCAACATTTCGAGTCACCACTGCGAACGCTGGCGTTATCCCGAAGCGGAAGAAACTTCACGCGGAAAACTTGATGGAGTCGAGCGTACAGGGCTGCCTCAAGCAGTGCCCCGTCCGCGGCACACTCAATCCATCGGATCCTGACGAAGTCGCGCCTGGCCTTCTGAGGTGACCGGCGCTCGGCCTGCACTCGCCCTGAGAAAATAAAGAGAAGGCGCGATTTTACACAACGGACGGACGGCTTCAGAACGACGAGTGGAGCTGCGCAAGAAGAGGAGACGACAAATGCAAACGCGTCGATGGTCAGCAGCAGAGCGAGGACAGCTCTTCACCCCGACCGTCGTCGCATGACCTCACTCCCGTCGTGAAGAAGTAGGTAAGTGCAAATACATACATACATACACTTTTAAAGGGGAAAAAAATACACTGTTATTCGTTGGACAGTGCAGACTTTTTAGGAGAGCAGCCTCCCTTTGCAGATTTCTACCCTCCTTCTGAACAAATGATCTACATTTGACATAACGGCTTGCTGACACCTATGAGATACGTTAAGAATTCATCGGGCATACGCACCAGTTGATGGCGTATAAGCCTTCGTTCGCAGGATGCATATTTGACAATTTCCTGTCAAAATCATCACGACAGAACCTTTCTTGTACGGAATTCGGCGTACGTCCTTACTTCTTAGAACTAGATTTGTAGCATGCCCCCGTCAAAATCNGAATCTGTAGTTATTTAACACTGAATAAAGGTGTACTGTTTTGTAAGTGGCATAACAGGGAAGTATTTTAATTAATTTCTGTTCGACTGCTGTATTCAGGCCTGCAGGGCTATGACGGCCTCTACTGTGTCAACCACCTATACGCCGGCGCTAGTCATATTTTTTCGCCGTACCGCAAATGCAGTAAACGTCCTACACGCGCGTTCCTCTGATTGGTGCCTTGGTTTGCGTTTGACGCAACAAACCCTTTCAAAACAAGCGAGAACAAACGCCCATTTGTATATATTTTTTTAGTTCATCATCAGTAAATAAGCAAGTTTTCTGATGTATTTTCTATGAAAAACACATTTTACTCATTAATATGAAATATAATATCACTATAATTACAATTCTATGTGTAACTGTGTTATTTTCATCTTAATCTCAAGTTATGAGAGGGTTTGGGCTCTCGTAACACTTAGTAGTCTTAGCAGGAGGTTTTAGTACATACGTACGTACTCGTACTATAGTATAGAGTAGCCCTTCGCTCTGTCGCAGGAGTAAAGATAGATACAATCCTACCTAGATCACCTACCTACAGAATCAGATCTACCTATCAGAATCCTACTTAGGTCAATTCTTTTAGATACCTTGTATCTTAAAGAAAGTACATGAAAGCATTGGTTGTAAAATAACTATTACTTGGGAAGCATATGAAATAAACACCTTTCAGATGCCAAGATAAATAATACACCAATGTGCGGTATTGTTTGTTTGTTTTTTATCACCTTTTTCTAATTGACATGAATTATGGTGCAGATCTACTTCACATTTATTAGAGAACTAAAATATCAATTTGGTATGAACAGATTTTGCTGAAATAGTAATCCATGGATATGGAGAGAATATTGGAAGCTGTCCTGAAATAATACGTTTTTGAAACACTCTGTACATGTACATTTGTCTACATTACATCAGTTGGATGAAATAATTTTTTATGAAAAGTATGCATATACACCACGCACGTACACGCAGGTACACGCACGTACACGCAGATACACGCACGTACACGCGGGTACACGCACGTACACGCTGGTACACGCACGTACACGCACGTACACGCGGGTACACGCAGATACACGCACGTACACGCGGGTACTCGCACGTACACGCGGGTACTCGCACATACACGCGGGTACACGCACGTACACGCGGGTACACGCACGTGCACGCGGGTACACGCACGTACACGCGGGTCCACGCGGGTACACGCACGTACACGCACGTACACGCACGTACACGCGGGTACACGCACGTACACGCGGGTACACGCACGTGCACGCAGATACACGCACGTACACGCGGGTACACGCACGTACACGCGGGTACACGCACGTGCACGCAGATACACGCACGTGCACGCGGGTACACGCACCTACACGCGGGTACACGCACGTGCACGCAGATACACGCACGTACACGCGGGTACACGCACGTACACGCAGGTACAAACACGTACACGCGGATACACGCACGTGCACGCATACATGTGCGTGTATCTGCGTGTACGTGTGCGTGCGTGTATCTGCGTGTACGTGCGTGTATCTCCGTGTACCCGCGGGTACGTGCGTGAATCTGCGTGTACGTGTACGTGCGTGTATCTGCGTGTACCCGCGTGCACGTGCGTGTATCCGCGTGTACGTGCGTGTACGTGCGTGTATCTGCGTGTACATGCGTGTACGTGCGTGTACCCGCGTGTACGTGCGTGTATCTCCGTGTACCCGCGTGTACGTGCGTGTATCTGCGTGTACGTGTACGTGCGTGTACGTGCGTGTATCTGCGTGTGCCCGCGTGTACGTGCGTGTACGTGCGTGTACCTGCGTGTACGTACGTGTACCTGCGTGTACGTGCGTGTACCCGCGTGTACGTGCGTGTATCTGCGTGTACGTGTACGTGCGTGTATCTGCGTGTACGTGCCTGTATCTGCGTGTACGTGCGTGTACGTGCGTGTACGTGCGTGTACATGCGTGTACCGGCGTGTATCTGCGTGTGCGTGCGTGTATCTGCGTGTACGTGCGTGTACCTACGTGTACGTGTACGTGCGTGTACGTGCGTGTATCTCCGTGTACGTGTACGTGCGTGTACGTGCGTGTACGTGCGTGTATCTGCGTGTACTCGCGTGCACGTGCGTGTATCTCCGTGTACCCGCGTGTACGTGCTTGTATCTGCGTGTACGTGTACGTGCGTGTATCTGCGTGTACGTGCGTGTACCCGCGTGTACGTGCGTGTACGTGCGTGTACGTGCGTGTATCTCCGTGTACCCGCGTGTACGCGCGTGTATCTGCGTGTACGTGCGTGTACCCGCGTGTACGTGCGTGTACCCCCTCTGTGCGTGCCTGCCTGAGCAGCCATCGTTTACAAAATTGCCTAGCTTAGCCTCGTTTTCGTGCGATGACCCCCAGGTCATGAATAATAATTAAGAAGGGTCTACTAAATACTACTATCTAGTATGCCGGACCGTACCTCGCCTACTCCACTAACGAGTCTAGGGAGTCGCCTACGCCTACTCCCTAACCCTAACACTAACCCTAACCCTAACCATATCAGCTAGATAGTAAGTATACCATAGGTAGTTACCAGGGTACGTTCCGGTATACCGGACCGTACCCAGGGTACGTTCCGGCAGTACCCTGGGGGACAGACCCTATGAGCCGTAGCTAGGTTTGATGTGAGTTTGCTCGTAGCTAGGTTTGATATGAGTTTGCTCGTAGCTAGGTTTGATGTGAGTTTGCTCGTAGATAGGTTTAATATGAGTTTGCTCGTAGCTAGGTTTGATGTGAGTTTGCTCGTAGCTAGGTTTGATGTGAGTTTGCTCGTAGCTAGGTTTGATGTGAGTTTGCTCGTAGCTAGGTTTGATGTGAGTTTGCTCGTAGCTAGGTTTGATTCGGTTTGATGTGTTTGCTCGTAGCTAGGTTTGATGTGAGTTTGCTCGTAGCTAGGTTTGATGTGAGTTTGCTCGTAGCTAGGTTTGATGTGCGTTTGAACGTAGGCGAGTTTGTAACGAGTTTGTGAGTACGTAGTTGTGTTTTTGTGAGTAGTTTTGTAGTAGTTTGAGTTTTTGTTGAGTGTTGTGACTTGTGAGTAGTTGTGAGTATAGACTATAGTGAGTGTTTCTGACGAGTTTGTGAGTAGATTTAGTGAGCGTTTAATTGGAGGTTTAATACAGGTTTAGGTACCGGGTTACTGTAAATCTGTGAGGATACTTCACTGTGTGAGTCTGTGCGCATAATTTTCTCGCGATCTGCGCGTGGCGCGTTGACGTCGGCACCGCACCGTAAGCAGGCTGTGGCACGTCACCAGAAGTGCGTCATTTTTAACATTATTTTGCTGTTTGTAGTTGTTTGTATTTATATCCGCGCGGTGACGAATTAAGTGCAGCTGTTTTGACTGTTCGTCCGTTTTTCCGTGCAGTTCCGTGCAGTTCCGTGCAGTTCCGTTCCGTGCAGGCAGTTTTTCCGTGCCCCGCTTGCCATTGCCTTTGGTTTTTTAACTCGTGGCTTTCCATGCCCACCTCGAATCGACCGGATCGTAATCTGATATCTTTTATCCCAGCTGGTGGGGTGGTAGCGATCGAGGCTTGGACGTATTAAATGAAGACAGCGGTGTAATAGCGGTGTAATAGCGGTGTAATAGCGGTGTAATAGAATGAAGACAGCGGTGTAATAGCGGTGTAATAGCGGTGTAATAGCGGTGTAATAGAATGAAGACAGCGGTGTAATAGCGGTGTAATAGAATGAAGACAGCGGTGTAATAATGGTGTAATAGCGGTGTAATAGCGGTGTAATAGAATGAAGACAGCGGTGTAATAGCGGTGTAATAGAATGAAGACAGCGATGTAATAGCGGTGTAATAGAATGAAGACAGCGATGTAATAGCGGTCTAGGAAGCGGCATAAAATAAGTACAGCGGTTCAGGCCAAGACTTCCGGTGGTTAACGGAAAGTCACACGGTGGTTGATATATGTTCGGATATCATAGATTTAGAATAGCTTCTCTATACCTAATATAAAAATAACCAATTTGCGGGCACGTGATGCCAATGCCAGCGCTTCGTTCCGCTTGATGGCTCATTGTGAGTGGTACGTACTACGTCCCCAAGGCGCCGTGAAAAGATCCGAATCGTTGACCAAACACAAAGGAATGCAATTGGAGAGACCTCCAAGAAATGCGTTTGATAAGCAATATATTTTATTCAGACGTTATGGACATCTACATGTTACATATAAAAGTAAAGTAAAAATATTAATCATTTCATGAAATCAATAATATCGATAAAAATATTGATGGATATATCGATAAACTCTCCAGTCACTTCATACTAATTATATGTATATATATATATATATATATATATATATATCTTCTTACTTACTTACTACTCTACGTAGTAGTATATAGTTTAGTATATATATATATATATATATATATATATATATATATATATATATAAAGTTCAGTTTTCCAAATGCAAGTTAAATACACAGAATATGTTGAAATGAAAACAACTGGAGACATAATTATGCACTATCGTTTTTTCGGAAGTTCTCTCCAGTTGTTGTCATTTCAATATTTTCTGTGTATATTACTATATATATATATTAAAATTATATGATATTAATATTATATTATATATAATTAAGAGCACATAAAAGAGCATATGTTCTGATATTTGTCGGCGTGCACTACACTGGGTATAACGATTGCCGCCTCCAGTGAGTGAACCCAAATAACAAACAAACAGGTTTGCAAACAAATAATAACAACTTAGGTGCTACAAACATTGTCTTCTTATAGCGAAGATTGGGCGCATGTAGGGGTGAAGCCATGATTTAAAAATTTTTCCACCACACAAACGAGTAGGCTGTTCCAGAATGTAATCATCCGAGGAAGGGGGCAGAAAATTTGAATGCGTTGCTGTTGCAGTGCAGATACCGAAATTTCCAATTTTGAACTGCAGTTCAGATGTCGGCATAGGACGTCTAGCAATCAATTGTGCAAAGTATCAAACGCGTATGTTGCACCTAAAGTGACTGTCCAGATGAATTCCAAAATATTAGTTTGCCATTATTAACCCCTGATAATGTTGCAATGCAGAATCGTCAATGTGATGGTTGTACTTACACAGTACACTTATTACACGTACAACAGACAATCATCGGGGAACACTCGGGTAAACAAAGCAATATTGCGTCGGTAAATCGTTACCAAAGGAAATAAAGTGTACGTATTACCGTTTATTGCGGAACTCCTGATAACAGAAGTCTAGTCGGACAAATTTAATAAGCCTCTATCTACTACTACATGCTGGGTACGCTTAGTAAGGAAGGCTTTGACCCAGCGTAGCTTTCACCGGATACCGTAATAATCAGACACATGAAGAAAGCACTGAGGCGATGAACGTTGTATACGTACTCTTAATTACATATGATTACGTACTCTTGAAATTATGAATAGGAAACCAATAGATTCCAAGCAGGTTGCTTAGACTTAATGTAACTGATTACAATTTAACTAATGACCGTTTAGACTTAATGTAACTGATTACAATTGTAATTAACCCATCACTCACATCAGGCATTCGTTGCTAATATTTGCAAACGTAATCAATGTGCACATAGTTTTGGGACACTATGCCAGCGTAGCGTGCTTAGGCCAAAACAAAATATATGCAGGCCCGTAGCCAGGGGGGGTTCGGGGGGTTCGAACGAACCCCCCCCCGAGCCCCCTCCCCAAGCAAAAAATAATTTTTTTGGAAAATTTGCAAGAATTTCACCTCAGGTCGCTCCATTTTAGTGTAATAATTGCAAAATCTCCATCGTGCGGGAGGGTGAACAGTGAACACCCCCCTCCCACACCCTCCCCCGCTCGGTCGCTTGGCTCCCTCGCCTGGTCGCTTCGCGCCCGAGCAGGGGCGTGTACAGGGGGGGTCCAGGGAGTCCGGACCCCTCCTTGCTCGCGCAGAAAACGCATCTGAGGGGGTCTAATTTTAAAAAATTTCTGGGGAGGGCCCCCTTCGCGTGCTCGCAACTTTGGGCTACGGTTACACCCACCCCTGGTACAAATCATGTACACGCCCCTGCCGAGCAAATTGCCAACATTGAAAAACGAACCCCCCCCCAATATAAAGCTGGCTACGGGCCTGTATATGTGTGGTTACCGTTACATGCCGAAAAAAATAGGGTAGGTAGGTATGAAAAACATTTTATTTTGTTGAAATATTTTATTTACGAACCATGTCCGAAGGATGTGCGTTTTGAAGCAGAAACTGTCCAATTCATATTTATTTTATATTTATTTTATATTTTTATTTTTTTATTTTTTGACTTTAAAGAAAATTGACAATAAAATGTTTAGGGTCGCTGGAAATAAATAGGGTCGGCCTGGAAACCGTAACCACACCTATATTTTGTTTTGGCCTTATCATAACGCCTCCGCTTGTTACTCTTGCCACTAAACAAACACATTAACCACATATCATGGGACAAAGTTTCACTACTCGATAATGTGCATATATATATATATATATATATATATGGGGACCAATACCCACTGATACGCAGCGCATATAGCTACGGATGACACGCTAGGAGTGGGCAATCTGCCTCGAATAAAATATACCTAGAGAGACAGCATACAAACAACCACTAGTGTGTGGCTCACTTCTATTACTATAAAATTACATAATATCACAAGCACATAAACCATATGTATAGTATAAACTATAGCGTGTGTAGATCGCATTAATGACACTCAAGCTTGCATGTCAAAGGTTAACTAACTGCAACAAAATTAATATGCTATGCCTATGTACTACATTGTGACGTAGCTTTTGCAACTTATACATAATACAACTTTCAAGATACCTTTAAAAAATATCCCATTCTTAAAGTATCAATGAAATTTCTTAACTAAGAGTTAACGAACTCTCTGTTGTCTAGGCATTAAAAGAATATAGGTGGCAGCACCACTCTGCGGGCAACATTGGTTTGTTTAATGGAACGTGTCGTGCTCTGCGACAATTGCAATGCGATGTTTACACAGTCACATGACACCATTAAATGGTTTATATGTTTTTGGTAACATATACTAAAGCATTAATTAGCAATATTATCGTGAATAGACTATGGCGCCAACAAATTATTACATGCATAAGACCTTAGAATAGGGCAGAGTAGGGAAGTAACGGAGGGAGAAGTACTGGGGGGGGGGAGAAGGTGGAGTAAATAGAGGAGAAGAACGTGGCAGAGGAAGAGCATGGAAGAAGACATAAGAGGGGAGGTTGGGGGGTTAGAAGAAGGGCAGACAGTACAAGAAGTGAGGAGTGGGAATGTAGAAAAGAAGCAGAATACGCAACAATGATCGATCCGTGATTTCTTGTGACATTCAGCAAGCAAAACCAGCTAGGATGAAATCAAAGCGAAACACATTGATTTGTGTCAGTCTTACCTTCACATGCTCAAACGAATATATAAGTTGTGAAGAAGAAATATATTAATGAACACTAGGTCACTTACATAAACAGATACTTTTAACACATGAGCGTAAAGTACATTTGACATACAATTTAATGAAATTGTTAGAATGGTAGTTCCCCATTCCCAAATGGGTGTTTGATCTACTTCTATCTCCCTTTAAAAGCCATAATAAAAATACTGTTTGTTTGCCCTCACCCGACCGACCAGCCAAAAAGGGGCCGACTCAAAAAAATTTATTGATCTTAAAATTATATTTTGAGATCAAAAAATTATCTTCACACAAGCACACCCGAGCATGTAGACACCATGCTGAATTTGTAAAAAGACCCCCCTCAAAAAAGCCTACCTACCTACCCAAACTTTTCAGTCTTGGTCGGGTGAGGGCAAACAAAGATTTTTTTAATTGTGGTCTTATTCTTAACATTCATAATCACAGTGGTGGCTTTTTGGTCATGACTTTACATTTGAATCAAGAGTAGATAATACAAATTTTTATTATCTCCTCTTGATTTGAATGGAAAGTAAGAATTAGAATAGGAAGCTCAAACTGTTAGAATATATTCTTGCTGGACCTACAGTTGCTAATGGAATTCTTAAAGCCACTCTAAGTACCAGCACAGATGCACGTCTGCCTTCATCTGCTTGACTCACCAGGTCTGGGATTCCTAGCTTGCTTGGCCACCACTACTGGATGTTGTTGTAGTATGGGTAGCAGGGTGTGTACTTGAGCTCACCCATCGTGTACTCACTATCATCTTCATCTCTCACATCTACCGTGGTATCCACACACTCCTCGTACGACGGTGGTGCTACACATCAACAGCAATACGTACACCGCATCACAGTATGCAGACGAAAAGCGTAATTTTTTGAGACACTAATTACATCACCGCTATGCCAAATTAAATACATTGTAAAAGTACCTATGTCACTGATAAATAAAAAGGTAGTCACACTCTTTACGAGAAGCATACAATAATATTGATGTGCATAAACTAGGGAAAATACTCTAATCTTTATACAGAAACTGGCTTACGTAGGTCTGGGTAGCTGTCAAAAGCGAGTGGCATCATCGGTGCTGACGGCACAACATGGGCACTACTGCCTCCTACTGCATCAGTTTTAGATGGTCCTATCCCTGTGTAGGGCATAATGCCACCTGATGAATAGTTTGCTCCGGGCTGGATGGTGTTGGAGAAGGTAGTCTGACCCTGGGCCTGCAATCCTTGGAACACACTACGCAGCGGTATGGATCCAATAATAATGGGAATTCTCACATTCAAGTCGAATGCTGCTCCCTTAGGGCTGATCTCAAACTAGACAGAGCAACGTAATCCACTCACTGCCATGAACACCGGGGGTGTATTCGAGATAGGTGATACAGTGTAGCAGAGAAAAATATATACATACGCATGCACACACGCACACATACACACACAACACAATTATATATAAAGGAAGTCAGTCAGAAAACATGATTTAGGTTACCGATTTTAGCATTACAAATGTAACTTTCTGAAATGCTTGTACGTAAGGCAGAATATTACTATAGTAATTTAAACACATCAACATAAGCACAAGTCAACGGCAAGTGACATGAAGCAGCAATAACTCTATAATGAAACTATAACAACAAGTGCCGCAGAGCGACAGCGCTCAACTGACGTGTACTGTAGCCAGGTATTCTTCTGATAAACTCACTGGCAACCGAATCAAGTGCGCCCTCCTGCCACCGCGTTCGCGCTCAGAGCATATATCTAGGATACTACTAATACAGATCTAAAATCTATGATAGGCTTTGCTATAGTAGTCAGTGAAAAAATTAATTTTTT
>NW_014577535.1:189227-199324 GCF_000485595.1 Priapulus caudatus | reverse complement strand
CAGACCCCACTCGAGAATCGTCTGGGAGGACGGCGGTAAATGAGCTAGTAAGATTATTTATTTGTTATTTCTCACTCCTGATCCTGACTATATTAAGGTTTTCATAGGTGAGCGTACCGTATTTCCTCGGAACGGGAGCCGCCATGGCCGTCGGTAAGAGGGCTCCTGCCCTCGAAATAGGGGCGGGGCGGTAATGGCCCCTTCCTCGAAATAAAATGAGGGCGCGAGGTCATGAGATGTGATATGTTCACATTGAAATTGATATTGTTTGCTCAGCGCTACCATATAGCAATGGAGCGACAAGCAGCATGCTAATTTCTGGATCTCTGAACCAGGCAAGTGATACACAATGCGCTCAGACACAATGCGCCGAAATCACATATGTATTGTTTTGATTGCAGCAATCGGCTGGTGGTGCGGTGGCCCTACGGGGCTTGCTTTTTGCCGTGTCGTGTCGTGGCGCTGGGCTGTGGAGACCATAGCTTTAGTGATTTAGGGCGAGCTGTTTTGGAAATGTTGCATATTGAGCGAGCTGTTTAGGCTTTGCATTTTATTATGAGATTAACAACAACGTCAACAAGAGACACATGAAATCACAGAGACATCGAATGTTCATTTGTTTCATGTCTTCTGTTTGTTTGAAATAAATTTGCGATAATAAATTGTCAGATGCTTTCCATACTTGACAAGTTATAATTAGCGTCGTAAACTGTAATTTGCGACATGTTTTGTGGGGAAGTTGAATGAAATTTCAAACGAAAATATGTTTACCTCGGAAGATTTAGAGATTTCTATTAGATTTTGACTGATAAAAATGTACTTGTACTTGAAATAAGGCATACATTTATATGAGCGCCGGACCTCGAAAAAGGGCCTGCCTCGAAAAAGGGCCGGGGCAATGAGACAGTTTAAAACAATAAGGGCCTGGGCGCTCGTTCGAGGAAATACGGTATATACCATTACATTGCAAGCTGGAATATGTGCAAACTGGTACGTATGAAAAAGACACTATATATATACCGCTATAAGTTCTGCTTTAGAGTAGTTGCACCCTTTGTTGGTATTGTTCTCAATGTCAGCCGACACATAGATGTTTTCTCCTGGTACATAGCCCATGTGAGGGATACTCGCTTGGCAAGAGATAGGTCCCTCCTTACAGCACCAGCAGCACAGGTACTTCTCATTGTGACCAGACACGGGACTCTAAAAACAGTAAGAGAAACACACAATGGCAGTCATCACTTGATGTTACAGTATTACGTGTAATAGCTAGGACAGCATGAACGGGAGCAGGTCGCCGATAGACAAGAATTACTGTGATTTATCACACCGGGGCACAGCATGACCTATATGAAATATCACTACTGCATTTGCATTATTTATACGTTTTCCAGGAGTGTAGTACTTGTAGTGTGTGAAAGTTCATGACTGCATGACACAGACCATCCCATGCTCCCCCTGCTCCTACTGTCGCGCCGTCGTACCCAACTCCAAAATTTTCATGAAACAGTACGCGACTCTGGAAACAGGAGATAATTGCATAAAACCTGTCCATAAAAGGTCAGTTTGAAATCATCTCGCTTGTCATATATGATCATGATGTATTCATGACGAATCAATGTACTGTACACAATCTATTATCCTGTTATCTGAAATTCTGAAAACCGATAAGCTCTGAAAACCGAAAGTTTTTTCGTGGAGGTCGCGCTTGGCACCAAAACGCCCCGACGAATATTAATGTGTTTGACATTACTCATACATATTGTACTGTACCAGTACAGCATTCGGCCTCTTGAAAACTTGGGTTTTAGTACTGGCTAGTTGCATGATATACAGTATGTAAATCTGTACTGTACTACCATTCCGAAATCCGAAGAATTCCGAATTCCGAAACGTGTCAGGTCCCAAGGGTTTCGGATAATAGATTGTGTACTGTATAACTATGTAACGCCATCACGGAATCACCCCTGCTTCGCGCGTGCAACATTTATCAGTTTGTCCGAACACTTGCTTGCATAGCTGGGGCATATCAGGGGTAGACTAACTATACATATAGTCTCACTCTCTCTCTCTCGCTCTCTGTTTCTCTCTATATATATAATATATATATATATATATATCGATGGATGGATAGATATATAGAGAGGGAGAGAGAAAGGGTGAGAGAGAGCACGTGCGCGCAGAAAGAACGAGCGAGAGAGAGAAGAGAGCAAAAGAGAGAGAGAGAGAGAGAGAGAGAGAGAGAGAGAGAGAGAGAGAGAGATTGTGATATTCAATTTGAGTGTGTATGCGTGCGTGCACCTTTGTGTACGTTCCTGTGTGCCTGTGAACATTCAGTTTCATCAAAATACACAAGTCTGCATTCTCGGTAGATGGTGTATGCAAGCTCTCAGGTGAAACACAATCAGGACATTTTACTTTAAGCTTCTACAGCGTACTAGTATCACATATCCCCTATCTGGTTCTGCAAAAACTACTGTTCTGTGCTGTTCGCTGAAAGGCCCAAAGTTGCCGCCTTCAATTTTCAAACGTCCATTTCTCAGCACTACCTTGATCAAATTTCGAAATTTGAAATGTTCTGTGTGTCCTCTATCTAACCATGTCCTCTATCTAACCATGTTGATTTTGTTATCTAAAACTTCCATTAAAATCTTAGTGTGGCATTGCTACACCAAGGTGAAGCGTGTGTAACGGAGACCTGGACCGTCTATAGAACACAGACTTACAATACTTCACTACCCCATGCAGCTTCAACGAGCTTGTCACTCAATACCGTGGTGCTGTAACATGAGCGATAAACTAGCGCCAAACTTTGCCTGTGACAGAAAGTGCATTATATGGTGTTGATCAAATTTGAGAAGATGGCATTTTGACAGAGATAGGTTTTTCAGCTAAGCCAATTATAAGGTAGTGATACATTTTATATAGTAGTCATGTATCATAAATCAATATTTCAGTTACATGGCGAAATACGCAGGAGTCCCTCCAACACATCACTTTGTTCTCAGTTGAGTTAATAGCTACACCAGGGTGCGAAATTACAGGTGTCAAATACTCCCTGATTTACTGTTGGACTCCCTGATTTGACATATGCAGGAGTCCATGTGACTCCCTGAAAATTCTGCTATACCAACTATAGTTCGTTCCAGAGCACGGCCTTGCAGAATTACCATATTTTTTTCAGTAAATGACCAAAGGAAATTTGGCAGACGTGCAACCGCATGAATCTTCAAAATAAGCACATGCATGCGTTATTGTTAATATCTTAAATTTTGAACTTTAGACTGCGGACTCCCTCTTTTTGAGGGCAGGGAGTCCGTTAGACTCCCTTGTTCAAAAGTTAATTTATATCCCTGTACACTCATACATACTGCAGCCTCTGGTGACGAGTTCAGGTCCATGACACTGACTACTGTGAACATTCCTTTAGCTGTGTGGTCAAACTTCCACGGACGGTCAATGCAAGCCTTTGCACTGTAGCGCACATTACCATGTGCACCTTCAAATGTAGAGGGCAGATGCGGTGGCAGCTGAACTGAGAAGTCGAAGACTCTTCTGCCAGCAGGCATCGTTGGGTTATCTGAAGTTCCAGGCTCTGTATACAAAACTCATGAATGTACACTTAACCAATACTCTGACTATCAGAAGGTGTGACTTCAATTGAACCAAGATTGCGAGGGAGATTGTGAAAGGCCGACAGTGTTTTCCTAGGATAAGAAGATATATACATAAATACTAATAGAGAATTTGCCATTTTATGCACAAACACTATTGAAATTTAGTAATATCTAAGGATACATATTATTCACATCATTATTCTGATAAAACAACAAATTACAAAACAAGAAACTAATCAACAGCATCAAGGCATCTGGCCCAGGCTTGGCCTGGACTAGTTAGATGTAGGATCAAATTTGTAGTCTGTACAGGGCATAAAACATCAGTAGGCCTATACCAAACATACCTTTTGAAAATAGCATAATTTCATGGTTGAAATAGAGTTCCTCATTTCTATAATGCGATGTGTGACTGTGTCTGTGTTTGCCAGACCCAGTATTGTGCCGCTCTGACCAGTGCACCGACGCAGTACCTTTGAGAGTTAACTTGATTCCTGCATATGTCAAAAACATAACAACTGTTACGTTCCGTGCGTGTTAACCAATATTTCACAACTCGGCATCTTTTTCATACGCTCCAAATTTATTACTCAACACATGATGTAGCTGCCCACGTGCAGGTAAAACTGTAAATACAAAATAATGCACACTAAATATTACGTCACTCATGTCATGTAATGTTCATTATATCCAACGTTATATAATAAAGATCCAAATTATAAGAAATTAGGCGAGAACCAAGAGACAACACTTACAATGTATGGTGCATCGTGGAAAAATGCGCGAGCGCACGCAAACGTATAAATACGGCTCAAGCAGCAAAAGGTGAGCGTAGGTCGAGCCGTTGAGATTTGTGCTGTAATTCCGTATTTCCTCCTATGCCTTTAACCTTTGACGCTTGACCCCCAAATTCGACATCCCGAGTCCTTTTCGCGATCCCCCCCCGACGTCTCGAATATCAAGACCATACGTCGAGCGGTTAGGATTTGGGCCCAACTGTTGACGGACAGACTTACGGACAATCATGTGATTCTACAAGCTGCATCTGACTTCGTCAGCTGAGCTAAAAATTATAATATACTGTGAATAAATAAGCAACTCTAAACTTACATTAATAAAGTAGTCAATATCAATAATGTTGCAGCCAATAAGCTTAGATGGCGGTAAAGGTGGGACTCTCAATGGTTCGTTGGTCCATGTCTCACTCTGCCTACGTTGTATCTCGCCTTTCGAAATGGCAGTAATGGTCCTGGATAAACATCTTTGCTTGTTCCTTGCATAAAAGGTGGTTACCTATAATTAGAAACATAGCCAATATTAAAGGTTAGGGCAGTGCCAGTGGAAGACAGAACGTCTAAGACTAGGCCATTCTTCATGAGTTGTGAATTCGATATACTTAATAGTAAAATGTGTTCGCGAGAAAACAGCACACATCTACTCTTGATATATTTTTTTACATGTTCATTTTCAGAAACCTTACTACTGAGCTCTATATATTTAACTGTATAGACTATATATTTTAGATTACATGCTTAAAAGTAGTCCACTAAACTGTGAATGTAACTGAGCTAGGAGGTTAATGAGCATGGGTTAATTCACAACAGAATTTCTAGTTATTACTATATCCATACCATTTTACATAAACTATTCCATTAAAATTTCAGAATATAATTTGCTGTGAATGCAGATATCAGCATGTGCACGTGCCCAATAATGCATACCGTATTTCCTCGAACGAGCGCCTGGCCTCGTAAGAGGGCCTGCCTCGAAATAGGGCCGGGGGTAAGCCCCCCTCGAAATAAATGAGGGCCCCGACGGCCCACCACGCCCTCAGCCCACCAAAACCCCTTTATCTTTTTGCCGGGCGGGAGTTGGACCGCCAAGTATTTTAGTGGCCTACTGGGTCAGCTTAATCAGAGTTCCCCCATGGGTTCATCAGAAGAACTAGAACCCCGATTCAGCCCCAATCCCCCCCCACCGCCAAAAAACGAAATGTGGTCTTGGATGTCCCAGCTTGATACCGATGTTGGCCAGCCTCGGTACCCCTCTCAATCCCCCGGTTTTTGCCGATATCCATCCTGGCGACCGCTTTGCATCGCCGATGAGCAGCCCACTCATATGAGTGTTCCTCCCCGGTCCCCGACTATAGGGATGGACCTCCCCGAAATGGTCCATCAAGGCATGGCCTATACGTCGGGGAAAGCCCCTCCGATATCGGGCCGACCTCTGGGGCCGGCTGTCCTGACCGGCAAATGGTTCACCGACATTGGGCCATCGAAACTTGGGCCGGGAAACTATACTTCTCTTTTAACTGTGCTTGTTTGCTAGCTGGTGCGAGACCTTCTACAAACCTAGAACAAGCCTTCGCTCACAATTCGATATCCCAGCACACATCGATATAGTGACCCACAATTGGGCCCACTCCTCCACCAATGCAACGCTTCCATCCGTCGGACGGAGTTCCCAGAGGCTTGGGTCCAGCGAACGAACTGCATCACTCCTGTTTTTAAGCAGGAACCGCCTTAATCAAATCACCTACCCAGCCACCGAATGGACGCTGCAGAACGGCCTGTCCAGACTTAAATACTAGTGAGCACAAGGACATAAGGACTATCCAACAACGAAAAATATGCGAATGAAGAGGGCCAGCGGATTGACCCATCCGGTTTTGGTGTGTAACACCAGAATTGCTGAAAATGTAGGCTAGAAAAGGATTTTTTCCGCTGGCGACGCCAAACCTTATCACCAATTCGATCTTTGAACCTACGTCATGTGAGGTATTGCATCCACTGACTCGAGGCGAACCGACGCTTGCCTTGAGTGCTCGAGTGACCCAAAGGCAGGACGGCCAAATGCCTACAGCCTTTTGGAGGCTGACATGGTCTAGTCTCAGACACTTTAGACGGGAAAAGATTTTGCACGAAAGTGGAGCTACTCAATCGAGTCTTTATCCTGATGCGACAGGACGAAAAATCTACTGCCTTCTAGGGTGGACCTACGGATGAACGTCAGAAGCAGTTCCTCTTAAGTCTCTTTGTTGGGCCGGCTATTTTTTTGTTTTCTCATTCAAGCTATGCCGCTTGACCAGTTCCCAGGCGTCTGTCTACGGCCACGGAGGGAAAACAGGCTAAAGAGGATCGCATCCGCTGCATTCGCCTGTACAACCTAATCAAGCTATCTCAGCCAAGACGAGATGAGCCGTTGTGTCTTTTCAACCAGTCTTTGGCAAAAGATGTACAGAGAAGACAAAACTAATACGCTCTGAGACAAGCACTAGCGTTTTTGGAGCTCAATCCACTAGCCATAATACAAAAAGAGAGTGACTTTTCGCACCCGATATATGCCAAACTATTGGCGTCTTCGCGAGGGAATTACTTGCAAGGTAAACAGATGTTGCACGGCCGAGTGCTGACGGATATTGCCTCATCATACAAGACCTACAATAAAAGCGGTGTCCCATTTCAAAATCTGTACCCTTGCGTTTTTGGGCTATATGCTTCCGTCGCGCATACTGATTGGTGGCAGCGAAAATAGGTCATCCATCTCTAATACGGACGCAAGTCAGCCTATTTATCCGCAAGATAGTGTTATTATCAATTTCCTTACTCCATCTCTAACAGAAATCTGACGTCACTCGCGTTCCAGATATCCTACTGTCCGATTAACTGCGTAACTCAGACCAACCCCCAGAACCTCACCGCTTTTCTTGCAGATGACAGAGCTCGTGCATTTTCCTCTAGAGCTACGGAGCGCGGAATAATCTACTCCCTGCCTTTCCTTCTCCATCACCTGACTACGGACTTTGACTTGCCGATTCTAGTACTGTGCACCTTCAAACCTGTATTTGCGCCTTTCAGACATTTCCTCTCGCCTTAGGAAGCTGGTTACATCATTTAGATTCCTTTTGACTCAGTATGGGCCCTTCGGGCTTTTATGAACACAGAACTCGAATTTCTCGCTGTCTCTGAATGGCATTTGACCCTCCTGAAGAGAGACCAGTCTGTCTTTTCCTTGGCATCGTTTGACAGTAGCTTGTAAAAGCCTGGCATCTCCTTAGCTTTGCTAAGCCATCCCATAGTCTGTGGATAACCTCCTGAATGTTACGCAACAACACACACCGAGAAGTTAGATGAACAACTCTCACTACATGTACTACTAAAATATTGATAAATGGATTCGGCCGCAGGACTCAGATTAAAGCGCGATGTTACCCAATGATTACCCATGCGCAACCCGCTGCACATCTTCCTTAATCTGTTTCATCGCGGCGACCTTCCCTGTCTATGATCTTTTACGTAATGCAGCTCGCTGCCGTTTTCCCTGCCATCTCCGTCGGCGCTCCACGCGTCGGTCCTCAACTGGCGCCATCGGCATCTTGTGCTGCTGGCGTCTCGGTTCGCTGTAGGTCCCTTTGTCCCCTGTCCAGGGGCTCCCATCCGTGCGCGTCTTCCTCTCCCCCTACTGGCATGTTGTCCCCACCCCCACCTGCACTCCACCTTTGAACCCACCTCGCACTCCCTGATTCTCCCGATGTGGTCGTGATCTCGTTTCTAAAATCTCTCGCATGTACCTCCTCCACTGCGACTGTACACGTGGTGCTCCGAAGCTGTCTGTGTTTTGCCCGCTTCTTAACCCGACCCAGCCTTTTCATTAGTTAGTGCCGCCTCTGACCCCCACGCCTCCTGCTTGTCTTTTAAATCTCCTGTTCACTGTTTGCTCTACTACCGCCATGGTTTGGGTCCACATGGAACTCCGCCGCCGCCCCGCAAAAACCATACCCGATACCTGCCCAAGTTCACCCCCGATTGCTGGCCAAAGTTTCGTCTGAAGACTGTCCGTGTGGAATGTCTGGCTATGATACCGAGTCAGCCCTGCATCCTCCATTCCAGTTAGACTGAGCAAGTGTCGGCATCGCCCGCCCCCGTAACCCGTTCTGCCCCGGTTCACCCATTGCTTCCTATGCTCCCCTCCGTGTCCAGACACCCCTACCCAACTGTTCCCGCTTCGGTCGCCCGTGTTCTGCCCCCCCTCTTTCCCACCCTCTGGCCCGTCCCCGTTTTTCCCTCCGCCTACGCCTCCGGCCCGTCGGTCTCCCCCCCCCTTTCTCTACTTCCTCCCTCCACCCCAACCCCCCCCCACCCCCCCACCCCCCCCCCCCCTGCTGTGCCTCGCCCGCTCCCCGTGCCGGTCCTGTCCATCCCCACTTTCGCCCCCCACCCTACCCTCTTCCGACGCTCCTTCCCCCCGCGTCGCCTGGTCCCTGGTTCATCCTCTCTCCCCCCTTCTCCCCCCCTCCTCACAGCTCCACTCTCCCCCCGCCTCTCGCGGCCCCCCCGCGCACCACCCGCGCGCCCCCCCCCCTTCCCCTGTCTGGTCGCCTGCGTGGCCACTGCGCGAGGCGCACGCACCGTAACTACGCTCCAGCAGCCACCCGGCGCCGCCCCGCCCAGCACCGCCGCTTTTCACCCCCATCCCGCGACGGCCCCCCGCGAAAGTCCCATGACTCCGACCCCTACTGTCCAACGCGCCCCGCCGCCTCGCTGCCCTGCTTCCTCCCCGCGTGCCATCCCCACTGGCCGGTGCTGACTCTCCACTGTCTGCCAGCTGTTACCGCCGCAATCGCAAGCCAATCCCCCCCCGGCGCAACGAGCGTCTGGGCTCCTCCTGAGTCTGCTCTTGCTCCCCGAAATTTCTCTGTCAAATTTCCGTCGTGACCCCGCCGTCGTCCCCCCTTTTTAAGGCGGGGCCAAGGATAAATGCACGACCACGCAAGCTGTGCGTCCCCATCCATTGTTAGGCCACGCCCACCTTATCGCCCAGCTGAGGGTAGGGGGCGGGGGTGGGGGAGGGCTCGGGCGGGGTGCGGGGAGGCGGGTCGAGGGAGGCCCCGTGGGGGAAGTGGCCGGCGGGAGCAGGGGGGAAGGGAGACGCGGGCTCTAAATCCAGCAAAACCACCCTTTACCTCTCCTTTGTTAAACAGACAACAGGCGTCAACAACTCCATCGTTTAACCCTCCCTCCATTAGTGGTCAAAGGGTTATCCGAGGGCCTTACTCTTCCCGCCCCCTTCGCATGCTCACGAAGGGACATCTTCATGTCCTCTCTTCAATAAAGCCCATCCAAAAATGCCTAGCGCACCGGCTGAAACAAAAAAGTTTTTCAATCGCACTCCGTCATCGACCATGATCCTCAGAAAAATCGTAGAAAATCTGCGGCGCCCCTGTGCCCCCATGACCTTTGGCCTGTGACCGCTCCAATTTCGGCCCAGATGATGCTTTTCCTACCCTGCCTGCTATTAACCAGACTATCATCGAGCCTAGGTCGAGGCCGTTTAGATTTGTGCCGCAATTCTGCACTTTCCTCCCTATATCTTAAGTTAAGGCCTGAATGTTCCCCCTTCTTTTCAACCTTCTTGAACCTTTTTGACCTTTGACCCCCACTTCCCGACATCCCAATCGTTTTGACGATCCCCCCATGTGCG
>NW_014577535.1:186224-188458 GCF_000485595.1 Priapulus caudatus | reverse complement strand
AAGGCTCGGGTCATTAGATGTGATATGTTCACATGACAGTTGATATGTGTTGCTCAACGCTACCATTCAGCAATGGACATACAAGCAGCATTCATAAATTTCTGATCTCTGACCAGAGGAACACAATGCGCTCCAGACCCAATGCGCGAAATCACAATGTATTTTTATTTTCAGCATAACGCGCTGGCGTTTTGCGTGTCGTGTCGAGTGCCGCGTGTGTGGAGACATAGCTTTAGTGATTAGGGCGAGAGCTGTTTTGGAAATGCTTGGCATATCTGAAGGGCGAGCTGTTTAGGCTTTGCATTTTATTATGAGATAACAACAGCCCAGGAGACACACGTAATAGTGACAAGAGACGACTGGTTTTGGAAATTGAATTGAATGCTGTTGTCATAATTCTATAAATAATCAGTTTTCTTTCTGATTGTTTAATAGTTCATGGATAAAATCTAGAATTATCTTCTAACTATGGCTTGAGACGGTGCCGAATATCGTGACCGTACGTCGAGCGGTTAAGATTTGTGCCCAACTGTTGACTGACGCACGGACGGACGATTGGACGGACGATCAAGCGATTCTACAAGCTGCATCTGACTATGTCAGATGAGCTAACAACACCTACTAGTACTACATATAAGAGTGCTAGCTACAGCATATATACGGAAACCATTCACACAGGCAATAATGTGCGGCTTCAATAACATAACGCTAGCAAACAACGTGCCTAAAACTCATGTTTTATGGTGCATTGTGACCCTAACCCTAACCCTATTAAAAAAAAATTGTAATTGTTGTAAAAAAAATTTGCTGTTATTAAATTGTTGTAAATAAATCATTTAAATATTTGCAATTCATTGGAAAAAAATAGTTAAATGGATAAAGATAGAAAAATACAGAAAACAGGTAAATAATAAAAAATCTGATGGGATTCGATCCAACGACCTTTGAGCCGTGACACCTGTGCTGTACGCGTTCGGCTATCCAGGCTTATTGGGTTTCTAGATTATGGATGTGCCATGAATATGACAACACTGTGACGTCATTGAGGCAGTTCAGGAATCCGTGTTTAACCCTCCTCTTGAGGGTCAAAAGTTTAACAGACACTTACTCTTCGCACGTTAGTGGAAAGCACATTTCATGGTCCTTTCAATAAAGTGATAAAAATGGTAGATCAGCACTGAAACAAAAAAGTTTTTCACTCTGTCCATTAGGCCATGTCCTCAGAAAATGTCTGATATCTGACCTTTCCCCCACTGCCCTTTGACCTGTGACCTCCAATTTCGCACTGGTGATGGGTTTCCTGCCCATCATACTATACACCGAATATTAAGAGCATAGGTCGACCCGAGCCGTTAAGATTTGTTCCGCAATTTCGTATTTCCTCCTATACCTTAAGTTAAGAGGGAAATATTCCCCCTCCGTTTACACATCTTGACCTTTGACCCTTGACCCCCAAATTTGTCATCTTGAGTCCTTTTCACGATCCCCCCCACCAACGTCCCGAATATCGTGACCGTACTTCGAGCGGTTAAGATTTGTGCCCAACTGTTGACGGACGAACGGACGCACGCACGCACGCACGATCATGCGATTCTACAAGCTGCATCTGACTACGTCAGATGAGCTAATAAATACCAATTATATTTACTATCAGTGTTTATGTAATCTAAACTCTGTAGAGGGTTCCGCGAATTTTTAAATTCCCCACAATGCAACGCCGCCGGCCATGTCGGCTCCAGAAACCAGTTCAGGCATTGTACAATACCCAAGGCACTGTTCTCTGCTAGTTTTATTTGCCTATTAAGCAAATCCATCACAACGCCGCTCTCCTGCAGTGTTGTCAACTGCAGCAATCAGTATCAGAGAGAGCCACGCAGTTTTTTTAGGCTGACTAGCGTGATCACAACACAAGGTAAAGTGACGAGAAACCAGGCGGACCACAGACACTTGGAGTATTTTCAATAAACAAGTGCCGCAGTGCGACAGGGCTCATCTGGTGTCTGGTGTTCTGCTGATAAATTCATTTGTGCATAGCAAGACGTCTTATAAATAAGTCTTCTTTATTCTTGTTTGACTTTCGTAGCCAATTCGAACAAATATATCAGCTACACTTTCGCACCCACCTAATTTCATGGGCTAATTCTAATAAAACAAGAACAATAATAACAATTCAAATACAAGTTAATGAATGACATATTGACGTTGACATAAAAGATTTCAACATATGAGCAATT
>NW_014577535.1:178053-186047 GCF_000485595.1 Priapulus caudatus | reverse complement strand
CTCTTGCCTCTCACTTCCCCCCTTACCTCCCATCTCCCTCCCCCTGCCTCCCACCTCCCATCCCCTTGCACACCATCTCGCACGACCTAATTGTACCCCGTTTCCCGCTCGCATACACACCGTATCACCGTTTACCTGTCCCCGTCTCAATTTACTACTCTCTCTCTCTCTCTTAAAATATATTTATTTTTTTAAACCAGCGATGAAGCCTTTTACTGCCCCCTCGATAATACTTCATTCCTATGCCCCTGAGTGTAACAGCCATAGAAATAATAATATATAGTGTCTCTAATATTTCTATGGTAACAGTTTATGTTCGCATAACTGGTAAATGGAAATGCACGGCCATAGCTACATGATATATGTTAAGATTCAAGATGAAAAGTAAATTAATATATATTATATGGTACTAGTTATTATTTATTCGTTTAACAAAGTTACATGAGAATAAAATCTAATTTAAACTAGGCCTATAGTTGCCGTGAGATGGCGCGTGCAAGTGTAATCAATAATCAAAGATGGCATCGCCCTTCTTGAGATACCCTAACTCCCTGGGGAGTTGCTGAAATCCTACAGGCTAAAATCCAAGTATATTCAGGCAGGTGATAATTTCGCTCAGCTGTGAGTTAACACATGTGCATTGCAGGTTGGCAGGCAACAATTATGATTAGAAGAGTGCCAGCCATGAGCTGCCCAGTGTTTTTGCCTACCCACGCGAGCATTCGCTGATTCAGCTTTCAGGGTGCTATAGCCAGACTGCTTTAGAAAATAATATGATTTAAGGAGCGTAAACCTTGTTCAACAAACATTTGCCTTTGCAATTAAACTGTGCAACTGTAGCCTCACATTCACACAGGTATGGGCTCTAATAATAGCAAAAGCAGTTCAGTCCTTTGTTAACAGTCAACAAATCAATGTTTAACCCTCCTCTTGAAGGTCAAAAGGTTATCCGACACTTCTTACTCTTCGTTATATGTCAGCGGAAAGTACATTTCGTGGTCCTTTCAATAAAGCCATAAAAATGGTAGGTCACCGCTGAAACAAAAAAGTTTTTCAATCGCTCCGTCAGACTCATTGTCTCTCAGAAAATGTCTCAAAATGCTGCCATGTGCCCCATTGACCTTTGACTGTGACCTCCAATTTTCAGCACAGGATGGCTTTTCTTACCGATGAACATGCCTATCCACCTAACTAATCACGAGCCTAAGGTCAGCCATTTAGATTTGGTGGCCGGCAATTCCTGTGCCATCCTCGGCCTATACTAAAGGTGAGATTTTCAGAAATTATTCAAAAATGAGTGATTTATCAAGAATCAATATATATATATAATTTAAAAAACAAATCTAAAAAAAGTTTGTCCACCGATTTATGTTATTAATATCATGAAAAATATCGAGATCAATATAGTTAAGAAAGCATCGCTGCTATCTGAGTTCAGTGGCATACACGCCTTCGGTAATCATCGGCTCTTTTCCGGATTCGTCGACGTCACAGTTGTCAAACAATTACCGAGGTCACTACAGAAGGCAATTGTAAGTTGAGAGTATATTCGCGTTTATTCATGGATTTGAACCCAATATCATGGTGTATTGTTCGTCAGTTAATGCCAAATGGATCTGGAAGTGGCAGATCATTTTCAAGCGTTTCCGAATTAGAAGGATAAGAAGGAAACTTCGGAGAATATGGGAGAAGAAGGAGGGGAGAAGCTGCGTGGAGGAGGAGGAAGGGTGGAGAAGGGAGAAGGAGAGGGGGAGAAAGCTGGTGGAGAGGAGGAGGGGGAGGAAGGGAGAAGCTGGTGAGGTAGGAAGAGGGGAGAAGGGAGAAGGTGGTGAGAAGGAGGAGGAGAAAGCTGGTGGAATGAAGGAGGAGGCGGGAGAAGGGAGAAGCTGGTGGAGAAAAGGAGGGGGAGAAGCTAGTGGGAAGAAGAAGGAGGGGGAGAAGGGAGAAGCTGGAGAGAAGCGAGAGGGGAGAAGCTGGTGGAGAAGGAGGAGGGGGAGAAGGGAGAAGGAGGAGGGTGAGAAGCTGGTGGAGAAGGAGGAGGGGGAGAAGGGAGAAGGAGGAGGGGGAGAAGCTGGTGGAGGAGGAGGAGGGGGAGAAGGGAGAAGCTGGAGGGAAGAAGGAGGAGTTGGAGAATTGAGGTGATGGTGGAGAGAGGAGGAGCGGGAGAAGGGAGAAGCTGCGGTGGAGAAGGAGGAGGGGTGAGAAAGGGAGAACGTGGTGGGAAGAAGGCAGGGCGGAGAGAAGCTGGTGGAGGAGGGAGTGTGGGTAGGAGAAGGCGAAGAGAAGAGGAGGGGGTAAACAAGCTGGTGCTTGAGTGAGGAGGACGGGGAGAGAAGGTGGCCTTCTCCCCTCTTCCCGCCTCCATGCTCCTCCTCCCAGCTCCCCTCCTCCTCCTCCACCAGCTTCTCCCTACCTCCTCCTCTCACCAGCGCTCTCTGCCCCTCCTCCTTTCCCACACCTCCTCCCTCTCTTCTCACCACCTTATCCGCTCCGCCTTCTCCAGCAGCTTTCCCCTCCTTTCACCAGCTTCTCCGCTCTCCTCATTCTCTTCGCACATCCTTCTTACCCTTCTCCCCTCTTTCTCTCCACAGTTCTCCTCGCCCCTGCCTCTTCTCTCCACCAGCTCTCCCTTCTCCCCTCGCTGCTCCCAGTTCCCTCCTCCTTTCTCTCCACCACCATCTCCCTTCTCCCCCTCCTCCTTCTCCACCACATCTGCTCCTCTTCTCGCTCCTTCCTCCTCACAGCTTCTCCGCTTCTTCCACCAACTTTATCTCCTCATCCTCTCTCACAGCTTCTCCCGCTCCTCGCTTTCTCCACCACCTTCTCCCTTCCCCTCTTCCTGCTCCACCAGCTTTCGCCTTCTCCCTCCTCCATTCTTGCTCACAGAGCTTTCGCCCCCTCCTCGCTCCCTACCAGCTTGTTCCCCCTCCTGCCTTCTCCTCCTCGCTCCACCAGCTTCTCCCGCCCTCTCCTCTTCTCCACACACCTTCTCCCTTTCTCCCCTCCTCCTCTCCACCACCTTCTCCTTCTAAACCCCTCTTCCTCCTCCACCAGCTTCTCTCCTTCCACCAGTTTCTTCCCCCGCTTCCTCCTTCTCCTTCTCCTCGCTCCTCCTCCTCCACCAGCTTTCTCCCCCTCCTTCTTTCTCACCAGCTTCTCCCTTCTCCCCCTCCTGCCTTCTCCACCACACCTTCTTCCCCCTCCTGCTGTCTCCACCACTTATCCCTACTCCTCCTTCTACACCAGTTTCTCCCCTCCTTGCCATTCCGCCACGCTTCTCCCTTTCCCCCTCTTTCCTCCGTCCACCAGCTTCTCCTCTTCTCCCCCTCCTTCTCTCGCACCAGCTTTCTCGCCCTCCCTCGCTCCTCCACCAGCTTTCCCCCTACTCCTTCTCATGCTCCTCCTCCACCAGCTTCTGCTCCCCTCCTCCTTCTCCACCAACCTTCTCCCTTCTCCCCCTCCCTTCCTTCACTCACCGACCTTCTCCTTCTACCCTCTTCTCCTGCCTCACAGCTTCCCTTCTACACAACTTCTCCCCCGTCCTCCTTCCCCTTCTCCCCCTCCTCTCTCCACCAGCTTCTCCCCCTCTTCTTCTCCACCAGCTTCTCCCTCTCCCCCTCGTTCTTCCACTCAGCTCTCTCCTTCGCACCACTGTTCCCCTTCCTCAGCATTCTCCCCCTCCTCCTTCTCACACCACCTTCTCCCGTTCCCTCCCCACCAGCTCTCTCTCCTTCTCCAGCCACGCTTCGTCCACCCCCTCCTCCTTCTCCACCAGCTTCTCCCCCTCCTCGTCCACTTATCCCTCCTCCTTCTCCCTCTCGCCCTCCTCCAGTCCACAGCTTCTCCCCACTCTGCCTTCTCACCAGATTCTCCTTCTCCCTCCTCCATTCTCCACCAGCTTCTCCCCCTCCTCCTTCTCCACCACTTTCTCCCTTCTCCCCCTCCTCCTTCTCCACCAGCTTCTCCCCCCTCCTCCTTCTCCCTTCTGAACAATTGAAGAAAACGTTGGAAAATCACCGGCTCCATAAAACACACAGGAATATTGGCTGTACAATTACATGTTTGTGCAAGTGTGAACGCTCACAAGTGGTGCACTGGGAGCTGTGTATTGGAACTATTTTCTATTTCATAAACTTCGGAAATCTTTGGCAGCATACGACGTTTTCGTGGATAATATAATATTCGGCATTTTAAAATAAATATGACGCATAATTTATCATTTCAAACACTGGTAACCATTATGGTTAGGTCTATCTCAATGTATTTTAGGAATAAACTTTTTGTAAAATCTACATTTAAGTTTACGGGAACAAAACGAGGGAATGTTCCCCTTCTTTTACACCTCTTGACCTTTGACCTTTTCACCCCAGCTCGACATCCACCTCGTTTTTCGGATTCCCCCCCCACCCACCGGACGGACGACGCACGCACGGCCGGACAGGACGCACGCTTCATGCGATTCTTACAAGCTGCATCTGACTAATGTCAGATGAGACTCAAAAGTAATGCTGAAATAAACACGAAATGTATTTACTACCAATGTCTAATGTTTCTTTACTCTCTTTTCGCCTAGTATTGCCGATAATGTACCTGTAAATGACCGGTACAAATGTCCCTCTGCAACACACAGGCAAACAGCACGCACAAGCACACACCGCCTAACATAACACTTATACATAACATAATACATAATATCGCCGGCCATCCAGTAGGAACTGTTTGATGTGGGGTGGTGTGATTTCTCGTTGAACGTGCAGGAATACTCTACTAAAATAGCCACGATGGCAACAATGTTGAGGCCATCTTCAAAAAATCTCTATGTTTGGTGTCGCCACGACCATAATTTTTTTTAGTGGAGTGGTAATAGGTAGGTCATTTTTGATGTGTGACGGCATAATAGTTATTTTAACGTCTTGTCTCATGTTTGCCACACATGCTTTGTGTTTCAGTCTTAACTATAAAAAATAAAAATAAAAAAAATAAAAAATTTGTGGAACACAAATTTAAAAAAAAACTTGTTGGGTCGCGCTATTTCGTGGGTCGGTCGGAGGACAGCAAACATATTAATTTTTTAGGATGGGCTGAACAGAAGTTCAACCAAGCCCGCTTTAATAATTACATGTGCTGAATGAATGCCTGTCCCAGTATTCTTCTCATCATGAGCCCATGCACGGATAGAGAGATGGTAATAATCAGAGATTCGTCCGGGAGTGACATTAACATGTGCTCGATAACGTAGATGGGACTCTCACCTGTTCAACATGGATGAGATGTACGAGCTGATACACCACTAACCCAACGCAGAACAGTCGATCGAGGCATCCAGCGGGCTTTGTGGTTCCTAAATATTGAGAGTATTAAAATGGACTCGCCTAGAATGATAGGTAGTCAATTCACGCTATCCATTATTAAGTACTGTATGGCACAAGTTGTGTCCTCGGTCCATTCTCGTAGCGGGTGTCAGAATTCCCATGCACGCACTTTTCTCGAGACATAGCGTGCGTTTAACTTACACTCCGCAGCGGCTTGGGCGGAGGTATATTGTTTTCACCGGCGGTGTGTCTTGAGCTGTTGGTTTTTGGTGGTTTGTGTGTTGTGGGTTTGTTTATGTGTACAGCCTAACTGAAAAAAGTTATGAGACGGATTGTTTAAAATTTTTTTCAGGATAAGGTCACGAAATGGGCTAAACTTTAGATATTATGCAGACTTTTCGTGGTAATCAATTAATTAATTAATAAAATTTTCAGGATAGGTCAAAATGGGGTAACTTAGGATTAGATACATTTTGTGTGTGATCCGGATGCCAATTTAATTAATTAATTAATTAATTAATAAAATTCTTTCAGGATTTAGGTCAGAAATGGGGGTAATTAAGAATGATGACATTTGGTGTGATCCGGATCCAATTAATTATTTAATTAATTAATTAACATTAATATAAATTTTCACAGTGAGAGAATTGAGCTGCCTTGGCAGAGGTCTGCGCTCTCCGAGTGCTCTAGTTAGCTATGTTGTCTAGTGAATCAAAGTACTTGTCCATACTACGTACACTTCATGACGGTTGCAAATGTGGCATACACCAGATGTTTATAAAAAGCTGCGTTTGAATAGCTATATGGCCAGTAAAAGTCCGTGTGAAATTCTGCACACTCGCGATGTGACAGACTCAGTCCATGAACATATTGTGTTGCGTGCAATCTCCCGTCGCTAATAAACCGGCCTGCATGCAAAGCCCTGCAAAACTGGGGGATTGTAGGTAATACTGCTATTTTTAGTGCAAGTCGCGAAACCCCAACCCTCTATAACTAAGCCTGCACACAAACTCACACATTTGTGATTTGAACGGCATTTACAGAATATTAATATTATCTTCAATAATAGGCGAAAGAGAGCAGAGTCTTTGGAAGTAAATACATTTCGTGCTTATTACCATCATTTTATATTATTGAAACGTTCCAAGTGCCTGTGGCTGTAGAGTGTGGTGTTATGAAGACTAATGTCCAGTAATGAGTAATGACAATGTGTTAGTACTGTTACCCCTAGCCCGACCAGGCTGTGCGACCGATGGTCTATACACTTCTAACCCTAGCAAGACCGTTGTTACCTATGGAAGGCATTACCGCCAAAACCTACCTATTTTAATCGCGCTTTTTAAATGTATTATTAAGCGGGCGATTGAATTCCAGCCAATCAGAAATAGTGGTTTTTAATCGCGATAAATAGATTTTAAGCGTGATAAAATTCCAGCCATTAGAACAGTGGTTTTAATCGTGATTAACATAGATATAAGCGCGATTAAAATAGGTAGGTTTTTGCTGTGTGTGTGTTGGTGTGATGTGTGTGTGTGTGGTGTTTGTGTGTGTGTGTGTCGGTGTGTGTCGTGTGTGTGTGTTGTATTGTGTGTGTGTGTGGCGGAAAGGGTTTGGGTGTCTTACCATCGTTTGTTTGTGTGTTAGGTTGGTTTATGAAGGCTGTCCTGGAACGTTTAATGACGTCACCATACATGCTGTGTTAACGCAACACCATACACGACTTATATGTGCTGCATTACTCGTCTTAATTACTACTAGCCTGAACGTAGGATGCTTATATCACGGGCAGTATATGATGTTATGCATATTAAGCATATATGTAAGAGTATAGTCACGCACTGACAGTGCATATAAACAATTATCAAGCTAGGTTTATAAATTGTGAATTATTAATATTACAATAAACAGATAGCCATAACGTCTATATAGAAACTGAACACCAGCAACGCATAATAATAATAACTATTAATAATAATAATAATAATAATAATTGATTTATACTGTGCACATTGCCCTACCTACCAATATGGAAGTGTCTAACAACCGGATGCCGGTCTTCGGTATCCTGAAAACTAAAACACCGGCTTCTGCTTCTCGTGATTGGGCCTAATTTTGTCCACTATTTATTTATTTATTATTTTTGGCTAATTTTATTTATTATTTAGAATTTAGGGTTAGGGTTAGGGGTAGGGTTAGGGTTATGGGTAGGGTTTGGGGTTTGGAGTGTACGGGTTAGGGATCTTATATGCCTCACTTTCCAAGTTGGCTTTCAGAGTTGCTCAAACGTTAGAGCTTTTTGCGTCGTGATAGTAAGGAACCGTGTTCGAAACCCAATAAGATGTTTTTATTTTCCTCTGCTTTCGTGTATTTCTTTGATTTTATCGATGTTTCTGCATTTATCTTTGCTTCCGTATTCATTTATTTGTTCTGTAACTTTTTGTTTATGTTCGAATAAATATATTTCTTTATATAAAAAATTAGTCCTATTATATATATTATTTATAAATTGTCCTATTATATATATTTGTCCTGTTATGTCGAAAAACTGACCAATTCAGAGAAGAGAACCGTTGTTTAGTTTTCAGGCCTCCCGAAACCGTGGTCCGGTCGTTTAGACACTACTACAAATGCTTTACATAGCAGCACGCCGGCATTAGCTTCTAGTATATAGCTCCGGGAATG
>NW_014577535.1:174438-178028 GCF_000485595.1 Priapulus caudatus | reverse complement strand
GAGAAGTGCGCCGAGAAGCTGGAGAGAAGAAGTTGAGGCAGTGGAGAAGCTGGTGAGGTGGAGTGGGTGGTGGAGGAGAAGGAGGAGCCGGGAGAAGGGAGAAGGCTGCGGCTGGAGAAGGAGGAGGGGTTGAGAAAGGGAGAACAGTGGTGGGAAGAAGGAGGGGGAGAGAGAAGCTGGTGGAGGAGGAGGTGTGCGGTAGCGAGAACGGCTGAAAAGGAGAAGAGGAGGGGGTGAGAACAAGCATGGTGCTCTTGGAGTGAGGAGGACGGGGAGAGAAGTGGCCTTACTCCCCTCTTCCACAGCTTCTCCCCATCCTCCTCCTCCACCAGCTTCTCCCCCTCCTCCTTCCACCAGCTTCTACCCTATCTCCCTCCTCCTTCTCACAACCTTCTCCCTCCTCTATCTCCACCACCTTATCCCTCCTCTCCTTTCTCCATCCAGCTTCTCCCCTCCTCATTCTCCCACACCTTCCTTCCCTTCTCCCCTCTTTCCCTCTTCCACAGTTCTCCCTTCTCCCCTGCCTTCTTCTTCCACAGCTTCTCCCCTTCTCCTTCCTCGCGTGCGTCCACCAAGCTTTTTCCCCTCCTCCTTTCTCTCTCCCACCATTCTCCCTTCTCCCCCTCCTCTTCTCCACCACATTGCTCCCTTTTCCTCGTTCCTCCTCACCAGCTTCTCCCTTCTCCACCAACTTTATCCTATCCTCATTCTCCACAGCTTCTCCCCTCCTCCTTTTCTCCACCACCTTCTCCCTCTCCCCGCTCTTTCCTCTCCACCAGCTTATCGCTTCTCCCTCCTCATTCTTCGTCACAAGCTTCTCCCGCCTCCTCGCTCCTCTACCAGACTTGTTCCCCCTCTCTTCTCCTCCTCGCTCCACAGCTTCTCCCCCCTCTCCTTTCTCCAAACACCTTCTCCCTTTCTCCCTCCTCTTCTCCACCCTTCTCCCTTCTACCCCTCTTCCTCCTCCACCAGCTTTCTTCGTCTCTCACAGATTCTTCCCCCCTTCCTCGCTTCTCCTTCTCCCTCGCTCTCCTCTCCAACCATGCTTCTCCCCCTCCTTCTTTCTCACCAGCTTCTCCCTTCTCCCCCTCCTCCTTCTCCACCACCTTCTTCCCCCTCTCTTCTCTACCACTTATCCCTATCTCCTTTCTACACCAGTTTCTCCTCTCCTTCGCCATCCACCACCTTCTCCCTTTCCCCTCATGCTTTCCTCCGTCCACCAAGTTCTCCTTTCTCCCTCCTTCTTCTCCACAGCTTCTCCCTCTCCTCCGTCCACCAGCTTCTCCCCCTCTCTTTCTCATCTCTCCTCCACCAGTTCTGCTCCCTCCTCCTTCTTCCACCACCTTCTCCCTTCTCCCCCCTCCTCTTCTATTCCACCACCTTTTCCCTTCTACCTTCTTTCCTCCTCACAGCTTCTCCTTCTACACAAGCTTCTCCCCATCCTCCTTCTCCCTTCTCCCCCTCTCTCTCACCAGCTTCTCCCCCTCTTCTTCTCACCAGCTTCTCCTTCTTCCCCCTCTTCTTATCCACAAGCTTCTCCCCCTCCTCCATTCTCACACCTTCATCCCTTCTCCCGCCTTCCCTCTTCTCCACCAGCTTCCCCTCCTCCTTCTCCACCACCTTCGCTCCTTATCCCCCTCCTCCTTCTCCACAGCTTCTCCCCTCTCCTTCGTCCACCAGCTTATCCCCCCTCCTCCTTCTCCCTCTCGCCCCCTCATCTCCAGTCCACAGCTTCTCCCCATCATGCCTTCTCACCAGATTCTCCTTCTTCCTCCTCCATTCTCCACCAGCTTCTCCCCTCCTCTTCTCACACCACGTTTCTCCCTTTCCCCTCCTCCTTTCCACCAGTTCTCCCCCCTCCTCCTTCTCCTTCGAACAATTGAAAGAAAACGTTTGAGAAATCACCGGCTACCATAAAACACAAGGAATATTTTGCTGTACAATTACAGTTTGGCAAGTGTGAACGCTCACAAGTGGTGCACTAGGGAGGACTGTGTATTGGAACTAGTTTCTATTTCATAACTTCGGAAATCTTTGGAGCATACGACGTTTCGTGGATAATCATAATATTCGGCATTTTAAATAAATCTGACGATAAATTTATCATTTCAAACACTGGTAACATTATGGGTTAGGGTCTATCTCAATGTATTTTAGGAATAAAACTTTTTGTAAAATTACATTTAAGTTTACGGGAACAAAAAAAACGAGGGAATGTTCCCCTTCTTTTACACCTCTTGACCTTTGACCTTTTCATTACCCCCAGCTTCGACATCCCAACTCGTTTTTGGATTTCCCCCCCCCCCACCCACCCACCGGACGGACGGACGCACGCACGGCCGGACAGACGCACGCTCATGCGATTCTACAAGCTGCATCTGACTATGTCAGATGAGCTCAAAAGTAATGCTGAATAAACACGAAATGTATTTACTACCAATGTCTTAATGTTTCTTTACTCTCTTTCGCCTAGTATTGCCGATAATTACCTGTAAATGCCGGTCAAATGCTCCTCTGCAACACACAGGCACACCGTACGCACGGCACACACCGCTACACATAAACACTTATACATACATAATACATATATCGCCGGCATCCAGTAGGCAACTGTTTGAGTGGGGGTGGTGATTTCTCTTGCACGTGCAGCATACTCTACATAAAATAGCACCGAGGCAACATGTGAGGCCATCCTTAAAAAATTCTATGTTTGCTGTCCCCCGACCCATAATTTTTTTAGTGGGTAAGTATAGGTAGGTCATTTTTTTGTGAGGCATAATAGTTATTTTAAGTCTGTCCTCATGTTTGCCACACATGCTTTGTGTTTCAGTCTTAACTATAAAAAAATAAAAATATAAATAAATAAAAATGTGGAACACAAAATTTAAAAAAAAACTTTTGGGTTGCGGCTATTTTCGTGGGTCGGTCGGAGGACAGCAAACATATAATTTTTTAAGGATGGCCTGAACAGAATTCACCAAGCCCTGCTTTATAATTACAGTGTGCTGACATGATGCCTGTCCCATATTCTCTCATCGTGACCCATGCACGGATAGAGAGATGGTATAATCAGAGACTTCCCGGGAGTGCATAACATGTGCTCGGATAACGTAGATGGGACTCTCACTGTTCACATGATAGATGTAGACTGATACACCACTAACCCAACCGCAGAACAGTCGATCGTAGGCATCCAGGCTTTTGTGGTTCCTAAAGTCCTTGAGAGTATAAAATGGACTCGGCTAGAATGATAGGTAGTCAATTCACGATATCCATATAAGTACGTGATGGGCACAAGTTGTGGTCCTCGCTCCATTCTCGTACGGGTGTCAATTCCCAATGCACGCACTTTTCTCGACATAGCGTGCTTTAATTATCTCCGCCAGGGGCTTGGCGGAGGTTATGTTTTCACCGGCGTGTGTTTGAGTGTTGGTTTGTGGGTTTGTGTGTTTGTGGGTTTGTTTGTGTACAGCCTAACTGAAAAAGTTATGGACGGATTGTCATAAAATTTTCAGGATAGGTCAGAAATGGGCTAACTTAGAATTGATGAAATTTTGGTGGTGATCCAGATCCAATTAATTAATTAATTG
>NW_014577535.1:171765-174428 GCF_000485595.1 Priapulus caudatus | reverse complement strand
AGAACTGACACACGCACACGCATAATAATAATAATAATAATAATAATAATAATAATAATAATAATTGATTTATACTGTGCACATTGCCTACCTACCAATATGGAAGTGTCTAAACAACCGGATCCGGTTTCGGTATCCTGAAAACTAAACAACCGGCTCTCTTCTCTGATTGGCTAATTTTGTCACTATTTTATTTTTTATTATTTTTGGCTAATTTTATTTTATTTTAGAATTAGGGTTAGGGTTAGGGTTAGGGTTAGGGTTAGGGTTTGGGTTTGGGTTAGGGTTAGGGTCTATATGCCTCACTTTCAAGTTGGTTTCAGTTGCTCAACGTTAGAGCTTTTGCTTCGTGATAGTAAGGAACCGTGTTCGAACCCCATAAGATGTTTTTATTTTCCTCTGCTTTCTGTATTTCTTTGCATTTTATATGTTTCTGCATTTATTTGTTCCGTATTCATTTATTTGTTCTGTAACTTTTGTTTATGTTCGGAATTAAATATATTTCTTTATATAAAAATTGTCCTATTATATATATTATTATAAATTGTCCTATTATATATATTTGTCCTGTTATGTTCGAAAACTGACCAATCAGAGAAGAGAACCGGTTGTTTAGTTTTCAGGCCTCCGAAACCGGGTCCGGTCGTTTAGACACTACCTACAAATATGTTTACATAGCAGCACGCGCATTAGCTCTAGTCCATGCGCGTGTAGCTCTAGTACTATAGCCCGCGGATCGCTGCCGCAGGCGCACCTGCGCGCCTGCGGCAGCGATCCGCGGGCTATAGTTGTGTGTGCGTGTGTTGTTATTTGCGTTACTTGTCTATAGGCGCATATTCTATTCATGTACATAGATCGTTTGCAACGTAAGCGTTGATAATTTCATGAGTCAACTTATCAAATTCAAATCAAAGAGCAATGCAATGAATCACAACTAATTAAATACACACACGCACAAAAACCTACCTATTTTAATCGCGATTAAAAACCACGGCCCAAGGATAGAGAACATGGGTCCCAATAAAACCAATGTGCCTAACCCTAACCCTAACCCTAACCCTAACAATAACCCTAACCCCTATTATATTGATATAATATTATATTTATATTGATGTAAATGACATTGCATGGTTTTATTGGGACCCATTTTCTCTATCCTTGAACCAAAACCACTGTTCTGATTGGCTGGAATTTAATCGCGATTAAAAACCACTGTTCTGATTGGCTGGAATTTAATCGCGATTAAAAACCACTGTTCTGATTGGCTGGAATTTAATCGCGATTAAAAACCACTGTTCTGATTGGCTGGAATTCAATCGCGCTTAAAATACATTTTAAGCGCGATTAAAATAGGTAGGTTTTGGCGGTAATGGCCTTCCATAGGTACCTCGCATAGTTATGGGTTCATTGAGTTCAACTATCACTTGTCCAGAGAGCACCTGTCCTGCATAGTACACTGGTACTAGCTGCGAGTGCGTGTTGAAAAATGCTATTTGAAATGCCTCCAATTTCCCCATTGCCACAGTATAAGTATAGCCACTATATATTAGACCAGTAAAACCATAACACTAGCACTGCAGTCGACATCGAGCACATGTACAAAGTCCGCCATGCCGTAGGCCCGTATGGCGCTATCAAACTCTTTTCCCACACTCATATCAGGATAATACTGAATAATAGTAGAATTGAGCCAGAGCGAGAGCGCCATCAGAGCTGATCAGAGCCAGAGCGCCATCTGTCGTGGGGGAGCACCGAGCAAGGGTGCGCACCAAAAGGGTGCGCACCAAAGATGCGCACCCAGCGCATCGAAAATCGAGCGCGGTAAACACAGACGGACCCACTGAGCTGTATAATTTATAGCCCTAATAACTCTCACTCTCTCCCCTATCTCTATCTCTATCCTTTGCCCCTCTATTCCCGCATCTCTCCCCTTTCTGTCTTTTCCACAGGCACTCTCAAACGTCTCAATAACAAAAACCACCACCACCTACCATTGACGATAGCTTCCTGGAAATGCTCCTCTGCAACTTGTTTACACCTACGCACGCCGCTGTGCACAAACAACTATAGAACATAGATATACACACACATATAATTATATATATATCAGAAGTAGATAATCGAATGATTTTCTAGTATTATGGACTCTTGATATATTTTCTTTGTCGCGAATTCTTCCGAGTTAGGTCATTTGTGAGAAACATTTCGTATTTCGACCGCACAGCTAGTACACATATGCATCATGTGCGTGCGTGCGTGCGTGTGCATGTACACGTGCGTGCGTGCGTGTATGTTATGCAACTTTGCCCAGTCGATCCGTAGACTCCGTACTATACACACTTGAAACAGTGCACGCGCATGCGCAATATCTCCCGAGAAGAAGAATATTTTGCAAAAATTATGCATTTAAAATGGTAGAGATGGTATTCTAGCATAGATTTATCTAATAACATTCAATCATTAGACCTCACTTAAGAAATAGGACGAATACCTTGCATGTAAGGTCCCCGCTGCATATACCAGTCAGTACACAATCTAGCTACGTTATTGTGTTAGCGCATGCGCAATATCTCACCACAGGAGTTATATTTTGTAATTATTATGCATTTAATATGGTTATGGGGGAGCTCAGCATAGAATTCTGTAATTAATCGCAATGGGTA
>NW_014577535.1:111369-164183 GCF_000485595.1 Priapulus caudatus | reverse complement strand
TTGATTTCGTAACGAAATGACTCGCAGTAGTTGATTTCGTAACGAAATGACTTTGTAGACTTGATTTCGTTACGAAATCATTCACCAGTCATGCGACACTTGGCGCCCCATATATACAATACAACATATACGTGGTTGTGATAACATCAATCACTTCCTCTCTCCCGCAGCAAGCTATACTATGAAGTTTGCCTCAGACGGCACTGCACGCCTAACACGGTGCGCGCGCATGCGCAATATCTCCTGACAGAAATCGTATTTTGCAAAGATTATGCATTTAAAATGAAGAGGAGTTATAACATACAAACATTAAGGCACAACTACAACATGAGTGTTGTAGGGTATACTTCACGCATATTTTTTAAAGCAATATAATATAGTTGAGTATTTTTTATTACGTTTTTATGGTAACCTCGGGTTTAACGAAAAAATCGATTACTTGTAATTTTGTTCACTAGGTGGCGACCTTGGAGTGTTTACTTCGGCTCGTAACAGTACCAGCTCGTACTCTGCAAACCCGCTCTGCAAACAGTGATGAAATTTCACATGTATGGTGCAATGCACAGACCGAAAAGCAAGTAGCAGTGCAAGCAAAGAGCAAAGGTACGTGCATTTTAGAATCTAACTTGAAGAGTATTTGACGTGGTGGTTGTTTAACAAGTACTAGTAGTAGTAGTCGTACAGAGCCGCGACGGCGCCGTAACTAAGTAAGGACTCTGGTGTTTGCCGTTTTACGCCAGCGGCAGTTAATGTAAGCGGGCTATTTAATATAGTACTAGAGCTACGTTATAATATAATACTAATAGTAGTATACGTAATACTAATACTAATGGTCATAGGGTCAGGGTCTATGTCCCCCAGGGTACTGCCGGAACGTACCCTGGTCACTATTTGATATGGTTAGGGTTAGGGAGTATGCGTAGGCGACTCCCTAGACTCGTTATAGTCACTTAGTGGAGTAGGCGAGGTACGGTCCGGCATATTAGATAGTACCAGGGTACGTTCCGGTATACCGAACCGTACCCGGGCCAGGGTACGTTCCGGCAGTACCTCGGGGGACATAGACCCTCTCAGCAATACTAATTGTATTACTATTAGTAAAAGTAATAGGCTACGTATAGTACTACGTAATACGTATAGTAATTACGTTAATATGAGTATGATGATTCTAATAAATAATTGTATTAATATATTATTATATTTTCAGATTGTGAAGGCTATCTTTCAGTTTCACTCAGAGCTTTCCTGTTTCCACTTAGATGAAAGATTACACTAAGGAAGTGCGAAGCACTTGAGCTGCATGGTTTATTCGAGTTATGTGCAAGTTATGGTGATGAGTCTGGCCGGGTTCAAGAGTAATGGAGTAAAATAGAAGCGTGATATCTTACATGTCTGTTCATCAAAACTAAAGTAAGGCTTTTAGCACAACCAGCTACTTTCTTGACGAGGAAGGGTTATGTTCAGAATTTATGACTATATCATTGCCTAACTTCAAAGTACAGCAATGGAGACCATTGAAAGTTACTGGCACAACTCGGTATCACAGCCTTTGCTAGAAGTGGAGCGCACACAGCTAAAGAACCATTTATTAGAGAAGCCTTGTCTACATACAAAGTTTCTGCGCTCAGTGCAGACTCTTGACCTCAAACCTCAGCTGAGTTCTAACATCCTTGGAACATCTGATATCCTTAACACAGCCATGAAGGCAAATGCACACAGTGGCTTAGCATCCCAAAATATCACAAGATCGGGGAAGCTGGTGAAACCATTGCGAGGCATAGCACAATCGACATGCACGACACAAAGTCTAAATCTCAAACCTCAACTTGAATTGAGCCTCTTGGAACCTGCATCTGGAAATGAAACTGTCACCCGAAAGCGAAAAGTTATGAATCGCCCAGAATCGAGGATGATCGTAAAGCGGTCCACTCTACACTTTGTGGAGAGCAAACTTATTTCTACAGAAAATAAACTGTTGAATGCATATGGTCTACAGAATAAACACGTTTCACCAGCACTGAAGACCAAGCAGATGTTATTGTGTTAGCGCATGCACAATATCTCACCACAGGAGTTATATTTTGTGATGATTATGATTTAATATGGTTATGGGGGATCTCAGCAAGCATAGAATTCTGTAATTAATTGCTATGGGTAGACCTGTGTTTATAATTAGGAGAGCGCCCTAGCCTGTAGGGTGCAAAACCCCTATACTTCATGCCCTCCCGCCTTTCTCCGTGCCTGTCTTGTCCTTCGCACAGCCTACTTCCTTTTCCACCGCCACTCAGCTATCTTCCCTGCTGCCTTTCCTCAGTCTCCCACTACTCTCTTACTCAGCAAACTATGTTATGCAGCTTTCCTCAGTCAGTAGGCCTACTGCACGCCTGAAACAATACACGCTCATGCGCAATGTCTCCCGAGAAGAAGAATATTTTGCGAAAATTATGCATTTATAATGGAGAGGAGGTATTCCAGCATAGATTTATCTGATAACATTCCGTCATTAGACCTAATTTAAGAAATAGGACGAAGACCTTGCATGTAAAGGCGCTCCATCGTCGGTCACCGTTGACTGCCATAAACGAGAATTTTATTCGGCCGTTTTTATACGTTGAAATTGGAGCGTGTATAATTCCCAGTATCTAGGTTGGTAATTTACTTTCTACTTGTTGTTTGGCTGTGGTCAAAATGAGACGCGCGTCTATCACTTGCCTTACCACCCGTATATACGTACCTATATATATTCAGTTATTTAGCGTACCCTCCCCACAAGGGGATATCTCCTTGTGGGGTGGGTATGCTAAATAACTGAATATAAGAGCCACGGTACGAGTTTCTGCAGTTTGGGTAAAATTGTTATTGGTTATGATTACACTCACTCACTCTCTCTCTCTCTCTCTCTCTCTCTCTCTCTCTCTCTCTCTCTCACACACGCGCGCTCTCTCTCTCTCTCTCTCTCTCTCAATCCCTCTCACTGTCTATCACAATCTCTCACTGTCTATCACAATCTCTCTCTGTCTCTCTGTCTCTCTCTCTCTCTCTCTCTCTCTCGCACGCGCTCTCTCCCTCTCTGGATCCGCGGAAATCCGCGGATTTGACAGTCCCAGGGGTCGATTTTGTGAAACGTCTAAATTCGTTGAGAAAATTGGGGGGAGGGGGGTAACAATGTAAAAATTTAAATTATAATACCCTCAACAGCACCTAACTGTAGAGTGTAGACAGTAGACTGACAGCGAAGTATACAGTGTATCTGTTTTTGTGTACCAGAAAAGAAAATCGTTGTTCACAGGCTGCAGTAGAGGGGCACGTAACGACCATGCCTGGCCTGGGGGCCGGGTTTACATGTTGCTGTGTGCATGTTCTGTGCATGACTATGCACTGATTGTTTCATTCGCATTGTGTGTTTTTTCATTCAAATCTCGTTGCAGCAAGGCAGCTAAGTTTATGTCTGAATAAAACAATGCAAGCGACGGGTGGAAACAGAAAAATATCATTATGTCTAGACATTTAATAAAAAAAACTTGTCCTATTTTCTGCATATCTGCATATCTGCGCCTAACAAAGGTGTCAATATGCATGACTTAAATGTTATGTTTATAACCGTAGCAACAGACCTCAGATGAGCCCAGATGCTCTGCGGCTCTTGTTTAATAATCTCATAGTGATGAACTAGATATGTTTATTGTGCAGTCATTTAGATCATTTTCATTGCAGTTGGCTCTGTACAGCAGGTGTGTGCTTAATCAGCGGTCAGTAGCTAACTTCCTGTTAGCTTATGGTTCATGTAACAGGGCTTGCAGACCATTCCTAAAGAAATACTATAAGGCTTCTATTCGTCTGCCATCAGATTGGTTAAATGTGGCTGAACAATGTCAAGTATGTATGTGCACAATAAATAGGAAGTTGAATGGAGATTTGATTAAATATAATTAGTTAAATTGTAATTAGTAATGGAGTTTGCACAAGTAGTATGAACATGTTTTCTATAGAAGTGCTGATAAATGGTGTATGATAGAAACCTCCCCCTTAGACATGTTAGCGTATCATTAACACACTAATTTAATCACAATTGTCGGCTTTTTTGCTATTGGTCAAGCATCTGAATGATACATATTAATCTTATCTTAGCAGTAATGATACTAATACCATTTGTCCTTAAAAGGTATTCGGTGAAGAAGGCTTGACTTCTGTAGCTCTACCATCTGCACTGAGAAAGGTCATGGCCACAAAGTTTTCTGACTTTGATGCTTATCAGCTAGGTATGTGCTAAGTATGCATGTATGTAAACCTAAAAACGTATTTTGTATAGCGATTTTTGTGGAAACATCTATTGTATGGTGTGCAATGTAGTGCACTTTTCTCATATCGTAGTTACCTTTACCAGTGATGTTAATATAACCACTGAAAATATAAATATGAATATATGTATATAAATATAACCATGGGGATGTTGATGGTTTATTTTATAGACGATTTGTGTGCAGTTTCTCATCCACGATTTTCATCAATGTTATATAGCATTGATATATGTAGTATGGGTCAGTTATACAGTATATGCCATGTTACTGATTTGGCATTAATGCAATTTCCTCTGATCTATATATTATCAGCTAAATATAACAAGGGAAAAAAGAAGAAAAAGAAGAAGAAGGGAAAGAAAACATCAAGACCCGAAGATCTTGTAGAGACAGGAGAATCCGTAGAAGAAACAAAGCGGAAGAAAACATTCAATCTAAAACAAATGATTCGAGCTCTACACTTGTGTGAGCCTGTGGAACATGTTATGTGCATAATTGGGAAAAGGTATTTGGAAAAAAATTCAAGCACCTAATGTTATGTGCCTTTTACATATATATCAGGAGTAGATAATAGGGAAGGAGTGTGACATCAATAAACAAGGGAAATTCATCATTTACTAGCCTTATAATACCTACGATTTACTACGCGTAACTCATCCAACTTGAGCTCAAATCGTAGCAGCAGTAGCAGTTCCCTAAGCATTGGTGCGAAATCGTTTCGTCGTTTACACAAGCAAATCCGGAGATACAGACTAAAAACGTACGACACGACTTTGCTATTTCTTTGGCCATCAATCCAAGTGCACTGCCCGCCTCTATTAAAACAAAGGCAGCTATACTGACGCGCTGTTGCTGTGCTTGCTCATCGGAATGTGGAATGTGGCGTGTGGCTCGCGGGGAGATTGGACATCGGCGAACCATAGACGCAACGGCGATGTACTGTAGCCTGTATGCTGTAGCCTGTAGCCGTGCAGCGACGGGCTAATCTCCCGCGAGCCACACCGCCCACTTATTCCACATTCCAGAATAGCAAGCACAGCAAACAGCGCGTCAGTATAGCTGCCTTTTGGTTTAATAGAGGCGGGCAATTCACTTGGATTGATGGCCAAAGAATGGAAAGTCGTGTCGTACGTTTTAGTCTGTATCTCGCGGATTGCTTGTGTAAACGAGGAAACGATTTCGCACGATGTTAGGCGAATGTACTGTGTACGATTTGAGCTCAAGTTGGATGAGTTACAGCGTAGTAAATCGTTAGGTATTATAAGGCTAGTAAATGACGAATTTCTCTTGTTTATTGATGTCACACTCCTTCCCTATTATCTACTCTGATATATATGTAACCAGGAGTGTATCAAAAGGAGTAAGACAGACTGAACCGGCAAAATTCAACATTTAGTAGCCTTAGTCTACCTATGATTTATTGTGTTTACCTCGATAAATTGAGCTCAAGTCTTGCCTTAATCATTAAACTTTATCCGTGTCTAATCGTTGGTCTCACAAAAAATGACAAAATCGGAGAATATCGGTCCAAACGTACAATGTGGTTTTAGAAAGTTATATCGTGAAATAACAACTTGTGAACCGAAACATAAGGGCAATGCTTTTGAAAGCCCTCTATCGCTTAGCAATGCAAACATAGCAAAGAACTAGCGAGGTTGCTAGGGATTTCGAAAGTTAAAACACACTTGGTGTTATTGATACTATTTACATTAGAAATAAAATATTTCACATGTTTAGTATTTTTACCATTTATTTGTTTTAACAATATGTTCATAACATGTAATTACTGTCATTCGACATGGCCGTATAATAACAACAAGGCGTTTTTAACTTTCCGAAATCCCTAGCAAACCTCGCTAGTTCTTTGCTATGTTTGCATTGCTAAGCGATAGAGGCTTTCAAAAAGCATTGCCCTTATGTTTCCGGTTCACAGTTGTTGATTTCACGATATAACTTTCTAAAACCATGTACGTTTGGACCGATATCTCCCGATTTGTCATTTTTGTGAGACCAACGATTAGACACGGATAAAGTTTAAATGATTAAGGCAAGACTTGAGCTCAAGTTTATCGAGGTAAACACAATAAAATCATAGGTAGACTAAGGCTACTAAATGTTGAATTTTGCCGGTTTCAGTCTGTCTTACTCCTTTTGATACACTCCTGATGTAACCTATGTGCCTTTTACATATAATATCAATAGTTTTTTCCTGAAAGATCACACCATCAACTGTTAGCAGTATAGCATCATTTCATATTTCCCAGGTAGTTTATCACAATAAAAATGTTTTTATACGGTATCCAGGTGTAGTCTACTTCAATAGAAAAGCATTAACTGAAAAATTATTGCTAAATTTGTTTCGCAGCTTAATGACCTGTGTATTTGTAGTTATATTAGCAGATAATGTTTAATTGAAGTTGGAATTGGCTGCAACAAACCACAAACAACTCTTACAGATAAGTTTATTGTCATTGTCCTTGATGATTTACAACTAGTAGATCATGGAAAAGCAGATTAGAGAATCAGTTAAAATTGTCATCATCATAAAGAGCGTGCATTTTTTCATTTTTGATTGCAGATATCCGGATAACTGGGATAAATTCATCATTAGTAAGCTACCGGGCACATACGACGAAACCCGAGCAGGGAAGAGAATGAAATTACCAGTTCCCGAAACCTGGGAGACACAGATATCTGCGCGTGGCAACAAGGCTGTTGTGTGGGAGACGCTGATAGGTGCGTGTGAAACGTGTGGAAGGGCTTATGCTGTCTTACTAACATACATTACAGAGCATTATCACAGGAACTTTCACGTTTTCAGACGAAATTATCTGACTTTTAAAAGTAATCGGTTTTTGATAAGGACATACCTTTCATGTGCTTTCACCAGGTGCCCTTAAGCCACCTGGTTTTATAAACCAATCAAATTTCTGTAGGCACACTTGACCATTCAGTGATAATTCTGTGAAACGTGATCAATCTGCTTACGTTATCGTGGAAAAGTTTTTTAATTGCATCCAGCTACTCTTGGATTTGCTGACAAAGTACCGTGAGAATGCCAAGAATGGGCGAGTAGTATGTATCTTAGCTGCTTGATATCACCTCGTTTGTGTTATATATTCCTGTAAAGAGTAAGTAAGTATGTAAGTATTCCTGTAAGTATTCTTTCTGCTCGTGTCGCTTTTGATCAGTGCACGTGAAGTTGCCACAGTTGCGGACTACATGTTGTGTGCGACGGAGAGATTGCATGCTCGCATCAGAATGAATGCACGTACATTTCACACAGACAAAAAGAAGCTGCCGTTCATGGCGATGCTACGCAACCTGAGGAACATGATACAGGTGGGTGTGTCCGACAAGCACCACGCGTGTATCATCAGGAAGCTAACCGATCCGCAGACGGTGATCCACAGTCGGCAGTTTCCATTCCGCTTCTTCTCGGCCTACGATGCTCTGCAAGACTTGGAAAATCAACTCGAGAATCAAGGTATCACTCAGTGCGTCTTGCAGGCTGTTGGTCTCATGTAGTGTAAACACTAGACATTCTTTTATGACTTGGCCATGTTAGTGAATATCCTATCACAAGTTTACTTGGGGGTGGTGCAGCTGATAAGTAGTCACAGCTCATAGGGAGTTGCCTTACCATTATGTGTTACTAATATGTTCATAATCAGATCTGTTAGAGGTTCTTAGTTTTAACTCGCCATAGATGGCAGTGTTGAAATGTATCTTTTCAGTTGATTCAGTACATTTGATAATTCTATGATTATGTTGTGAATGAGGGTGAACATTACAATCTTTGTTGACAGAACATTACAATAGTACTCTTTGTTGACAGAATCTGCTTCTGCTGTTGAAGTACAGTATAAACAAGTAAAGAGTGCGAAAAGAAAGCAGGGCACTCAGAAAAAGGGTGCAGGAAATGTAGGAAGAGGAGGAGCAAAAGGACAACCAGGAGCCAAAAAACATGGTACGACCAAATCACAGCCGTGGTACATCAACAATGGGCAGCAAGAAAAAATGAGGTATATTATAATGTCATAAATTAGTGTTGCCTTATTTAAGGGTATTAATGTCTAGGACTTATAAGATTTATCATGTGATAGGAAAGCCATGTTTACATAATTTAAATATCATAATGCGTAAAACTTTGAATTTCTGGTAATATGCAGTGATAGTGATTTCTGTAACTTCTCAATTTATTATCATCTCAATACTAGTGATGCAGAGAGTTGGTCCACAGTCTGTCAGTGTCTTTCACAGTCAGAGCCAGCTCGTAGAAATGAGTGTCTGGCTGTCTATCCTTCAGCAATATGGGTACAAATCTGAACAGCTTGAAGTACGGTCTTGAAATTCGGGACTTAGGGGTGCAATCCGAAACCACATTAGAAGCCTGATTCTGTGGATTAAGGGTCAAATGTCACAACGTGTAAAGGGAGCGGAATGTTCTCCTTTTACCTTAAGGTATAGGACCGGCATTGTGGAACAGAAGAATCTTTGGTACAATGTAATAGGCTTGACCTATAATATGATATTCAGTGTACAGAGTCAGGGTCCGAGAAGCCCAGGTCGCAGTGGTGGTCAAGGTCAAAGGGCAGTGAAGCCGAGGATGGATTTCCAACATTTTTGGAAGACAGTCCAGCGGACCAAGTAGAAATTGTTTTGTTACAGGGATGAACTACCGTTTTTATGACTTAATTGAAAGGACTGAAATACACTTTCTACCAGTATATTTTCCACGAATGTACTGTGACCTTTTAACCCTCAAGAATAGGGGTGAACATTACTTATGTATTAAAATGGACTGAAATGCTTTTGTTAGCTACTTCTGTCAATGTGGAAGGCTATAATTTCACTAAACAGGTTAAACTCAGTTAAACGAGGTTTCAGCTCCTTAACTTATATTCTCTGCTACCTGTACTCGTGCAGTCTTATGGCAGATACATGGTATGGGATACTACCATATTCGGCAATGTGTAACAGCAGTAAGGCTCGATACAGTGTAGTCTGTGTTACAATGCAGAAATACGCTAGCGCAGCATTATAGCAACTATAGCAACATAAGGCTTCTGAATGTAATCTGGCACTCTGAAATCAAACCCAACACAGCGTATTTGACCAAATTGGCCCACTTTTTGGAAAGTAATTAAACATTTTTAACAACCCAATGCAAAATGCTGCAGTCATTATCAGAGCATTGGCACTGCCAGTGATCTCTGTGGCATAACCTGGTTCCTATAACAGTTGGTGGTTAATTCTTAGAATCTTTGTAAGCCAGGTTTGAAACCCACACGTGTTTTCTTTTACATTTTTTGCTAATGTATTTTAATCTTGATAGTTGTGCAACAATACTCCTATAATTTCTAAGGACTAAAATACTCATAAGTGTCCACTGTGAATTGTAATGTAAACGATGAAATTCATTTATAGATAGGATCTTCTAACTTCTCCCTTTATCACTATGCCTCATCCTCCTCTTCTACGTCTTCCTTCCTTTATCTTCTGAATTCTGCATAATCTACCTCCTCTGTCCTCTTTCTCTATTTGACCCTCATGCTCCACTTTCTCCTATCATTGCTAACTCCATCAGTAAACTCACTGTGTTAGAATTGCACCATTGTAACAGCATATCACGGGGTCACATTAGTGCAACTCCCACTGAATAAAATTTTTTATAGCTGATCGAGACGTGAAATTCATGAAATTCATTCTATTGTATTTCGTTAATGCTAAACGATTTCAACTGTGACTTTCCAACTTTCCTCTCCTTGCTCCACCACTGGCACACACGGTTGGATGAGCACTAGCTGTCGTTCCGCTGCAATTGTTGTTTATAGTTCTTCCTACAGATTTATTGTATATAAACTGTTATACTTCAATTGTTTGACAACCTTGTTGTTCGTAAATGAAGTGCAATTAGGTTTGTTATTTATCTCAAAAATTTGTGTGATAAATTGCTCTCAGACCATGTCCTTCCACAGACAGTATTGGTGTAGACAACCCCTCTCCTGCAAATTTGATAAATTAACTGACGTTTGTTTTTCGATAGGGTATTCTTCTGCATCCGTCATTAGGCTACTCGTTTTATCGTTTCAGTACAATAGTTTACTCGGACGTTATTCTAATATTTTGGTAGTTATTACATGCAAGTAATTTAAATGTTCATGCGATTTATAGTAGGCGTGTGCAATACGATAGTGCGCTGATCAATCGCTATCGTAAAGCCTTGGATACTGCTGTCAAAATTGCAACCGTCTACAACACGGATCCTATTCCTGGAAGCACTATAATTTTCTGTGACCTTGGACCAGGCATGGATGTCCCAGCTATGGCAGCAAAGGGTCTTGGTAAAACGAAGACGGTAAGTAAATGCTTTTCTGCAGTGACTGATATAATGTAGTTTTATCTATAATCGCTGGGTGAACAATATAAGTGGCTATGATGTAACCTACCGTGTTGAATTAGGGCTTAAAATATTTGAAAAAAAAAATTGTAAATGTGGAGTAGCTAGCCATTATGTTTGTAAAACGACGATATATTTAGTGTAATATGTTAATAAACATATGGAATGATATATTGATATTTATACTTTTTGTACCTATGTCAACCAAGCGAATTTATGATATAAAGTACAATAATATAATTGCTTTCTGCATCCACACAATGGCTGATATAATCGTCTTAATATATTGACTACCCGTGTATTTTGTTTAGTTTGCTACATTAGCTGTCCTACTTGGGCTGATGTGTAAATATGCAAGTGAGCAAGGACAGATGGTTGTGTATGGAGCAGCTAATAGTGTTGAAGTTGAACTGAAGGAAGGTTCCATCCTAGACAACGTAAACCGGATCCTTAAGCTCGCAGATGTATGTGTATATGTCTTTTAGTTGTTATAGAATGTCTATGTCAATTTTGTGTTTGCGTGCGCATGCGTGCGTGCGTGCGTGCGTGCGTGTGTGCGCTCATACTTGGTTATCTACGGTGCCAAATTCCTTCAATTATGAGTATGTTTGTTGTTTCATACTGTATTGCACCATACTGTAAAGCACGCATTTATCATTCTAATTCATTATTTTAGTTTTCCAGACTAGCATCCTTCTGTGATGTTTGAAGTGTATTTCTGTCTTTAGTGGCTGAACTGTGGACCACCTTCAGTGGGAGCCTTTCCATGCAAGGTCTTGCATGATCTGATCGGGGACAGAAAGCAGGTAGGTTCAAAACTTATTTGCTTTTGTTTAGTGATGCAGGAATTTTCACTGTGCTGCACGAATTGATTCCTCTACTGTGTATATTGTGTGTGTGCGCGTGTGTGTGTGCGTGCGTGCGTGCGTGCGTGCGTGCGTGTGTATATTGTGTGTGTGTGTGCGTTCGTGTGTATTCTAGGATTTTATATAGTAGAGTATATCCTTTCGATTAATAAATGTAGTGATCTCCCGGCCAACGTTAGATTTAGTCCCACACGGAAGATTAAAAATTGGTGCAAGCGTAGTGCACATTTGAAGCATTCATCCCACTTAGTTTGGTTTTGTTATTTATAGTGCAACATAAACTAACATAACTAAAAAAACTTTGTGTATTTCGTCATGGTGTCACACGCCTAGATTTGAGGCTTCAACACATAATTCCCTTGTTGTTACTGAGTCACATTAATTCAATCCCCATCAATTTTAATGAAAATTGCAAAATAACAAATCTAGACTAGTAAACATGGTGATATAATTATAACTTATTATAATTATTTGATATTTAAAAAGCTGCATGACAAACTTACACAGGCTTGCAGAACAATAATATATGGGTTACATTCTAAGGCAGTGACATTTCTATATATATATTAATGCATAGACCTGATGAACAACAATCATCTTTCAAAAATCAAACCCATCTTTTCCGATAGTGTGTCTCTATGTCTGTTTGTATGTATCTGTCTGTCTTCTTCCCCCACCCCCACCTCTCTCACAGACACGCACGCATGCCCGCACGCACATACACACATAGTGTGTGCGTGCCTGTCTATACATTGGTTACACATTCAGTAATAATATTGCATAGGAGCAAGAGACGGGTCAATACTACGTTTGACCAATAACATCAATTTACTGGGGAGTTTCTCAAACCCACCAAGCTATAATGTCGCCCCAAAAAACGGGCTAAAATTAGTTCTACTAGGTAGAAGTATGGCTCAGCAGGTGAAGTTTAAATTAATGCTTTTCTGCTAGGAGTCGACCATAAAATATTGACTAAAACTATTTCATTGTGTGCAACGGTCTACACCAGCCAGAAAGCATTACATTGATCTATATATATATATATATGATATATATATATATATATTTATTTATTTATGGTTAAAGACTGCTAATGCATGAATATTAACTTTACACGAATCGACAGTTCCAAAAGATTTATCGCCCGAAATGGGTTGAACATGTTCACCATTTACATCAAGAGTGTTCTGTATAAAAATAATTATGTAAGACACCCAGTCCATAACTATACTATATACATATTGTCATTGCTCACTTCTTCATACATGCATGCATATGTGACGTTTGTAATATGTGTAAAACTGGCTACGTATTGCAGTACATGCTAAGTTCCGCCCTCAGTTTAAGGCACTTTCAAATGTCGGGCAGTTCATCACAATGCTGTGTTGGCTATGTGGTCGTTTTCCTCGCCCGCTATCGTCTCGTAGGGTATATAGTGATACACGTGCCCTCCGTTTCTCTCCTCGTCAGCATCACTTGGCGTCAAGTAGACATCGCCACCTCCAACGGCACCCGGCTCTTTCCAGGTCATCGGCGGCGACTCACCTTCCGGGTGGTCGCGGCGAGGGCGGGGCATGGGTGGCGTCGGCTGACTGTTCTCCATCGTCAGGTACTTACTGCTGCTTGGTGGGAGCTGGCTCGGGTTGAGCGTCAGCTCTTTGGGTTTCGGCAGCGGCACGGGCGCGCGTTTGTCGTAGTCCGGGAGCCCGTCGTGCGGCGGCGGCTCGAAGCGTCGCGGGCTGTCGTCAGGCGGTGGCTCGGTTGGCGGGGGCGGCTTCGGGCCGTACTGGTTGTAGCGCTTGCTGCCCGTCGTGTGGAAGAAACTGTCGTCGCGCTGCGGCAGCGAGGGTGGCACGGGCGGCAGCGGGCCGCCGCGCTTCTCGGATTTGCCCGACCGCTGGCTGTAGCCGCTGACGTTGCTGACGTTTGCCGACCCTTGACCGTTCATGTTGTCCATTACCATTGTGGCCGTAGTTCTCCGGCTGGGCAGCCCTACGTCACTCATCGCTAGGTTGGAGTGAGTCGTCCTCCTGCTCTCCCAGTCCTCCGGCCAGGTGGACTCTATCGGTCGACTGACCTCTATTTTTCCCTTGGCACGTTCCAGCAGCACTCTGTCCTTGTAGTATCTCATCAGGCACACGATAACGACGAAGGCAATGAGCAGCAGGGAGGCGAGGATGCCAATGATGATGCCCATCGCCAGGGCGGTGCTGTCCGGTGTCTTGATTTCATCACACTTCTCCAAACGTGGGCTGCCCTCGGTCCCGTTCATGGAGCGTTCAACGGTGCATACCTCGTACACTGTCCCCGGCGATAAATTGTAGATGGTGTGGTGTCTGATGTCTTCGTGCAAGACCAGGCTCTTTGTCCTAGGAAGCAAATGCATCGTGATATTTATATTCATTGGCGTTATTATGCCATCTCATTCAACCTCTGTTAGTGTGTTTGTATGGCAGCTCGTTTCTTTATCTATGTGTCTATCGCCTCGTCTACACGACGAACCTTAACTCGAGTTAAGCGTCTACGCGGGGCCTTAACTCGAGTTAGCGTTAACTCGAGTTAGCGTTAACTCGAGTTAGCTTAACCTCGCCAGTCGATCGAGGTTAAGCTAACTTGAGTTCCATGAAGACGCTTAACTCGAGTTAGCGAATAGTACATAACTCCACGATAGGCGGCAACACTAGTACGATGTACGTACACACGCACGCACGCACGCACGCATGCACGCACGTGTACGTGCACACGCACGCACGCACGCACGCACGTCTACGTGCACATGCATGCCGGCACGCACGCACGTGTACCTGCACACACACGCACGTACGCACGCACGCACGCTTGCACACACGTGTACCTGCACAAGCACGTACGCATGCACGAGCGTGTACCTGTACTCGCGCGCACGCACGCACGCACGTACGTGTACGTGCACACACACGGACGCACGCACGCATGCACACACGTGTGCGTGCACACGCACGCATGCACGCACGTGTAGGTACACACGCATGCACGCACGTGTACGTGCACACGCACGCACGCACGCACGCACGCACGCACGTCTACGTGCACATGCACACGCGCGCACACACGCACACACGCACGCACGTGTACGTGCACATGCACGCACGCACGCACTCACGCATGCACGCACGTGTACGTGCACACGCACGCACGCACGCACGAACGCACGTGTACGTACACACGCACGCACGCACGCACGCACGCACACACCCACGTCTACGTGCACATGCACACGCGCGCACACACGCACGCACGTGTACATGCACACACACGCACGCACGTGTACGTGCACACACACGGACGCACGCACGCACGCACGCACGAACGCACGTGTACGTACACGCACGCATGCACGCAAACACGCACGTCTACGTGCACATGCACACGCGCGCACACACGCACGCACGCACGTGTACGTGCACACACACGCACGCAAGCACGCACGTGTACGTGCACACACACGCACGTACGCATGCACGCACACATGCACACACGTGTACCTTCACAAGTACCCACGCACGCCCACGAACGTGTACCTGCACACGCGCGCACACACGCACGCGCACGCACGCACGCACGCACGCACGTGTACGTGCACACACACGCACGCATGTGTACGTGCACACGCACGCATGCACGCACGTGTAAGTACACACGCACGGACGCACGTGTACGTGCACATGCACGCATGCACGCACATGTACGTACACACGCACGCACTCACGCATGCACGCACGTGTACGTGCACACGCACGCACGTTTACATACACACGCACGCACGCATGCATAATAAATCGGTAATAATCGCTATCGGGTGTTGTCGTGTAGACGCTACATAACGCTTAACTCGCTTAACTCGAGTTAATGTTCGTCGTGTAGATGAGGCTTATGTGCATTATGGCTGTCACGGTATCTGAACCATACCATACGTTCATTGTATAGGTGACTCTAAGGTTTTTGAGATTAGTATTTAGACTGAAATTTGCAGAACTAAAACCATGTGACTATTGTTTAGAATTTGTGAGTACTCATCGTTCATCAAGTTATCATCTCACCATACTCTTCAATGCCATTAACCTTTAAAAATTGCTAATGGGCAATGTGCCTAAATATATCCCATTTTCGATTAAACCGAAAATCAGTTAACCTTGTTTTGTGCTTTTAACCAGCATAGCTAATGTCCTTTTGAATAAGGATTCTGGATTATATTTAGTTTTAATAATGCGTAATTGTATCCCCCGCGACGAAGTTGGCGGGGATACTATGGTTTCATGTCTGTCCAGCCGCCGTCGCTCGATCCGCCGCAGAGAATTTCTCTTCCGCTCTATAACTCGACCCCTAATTGACTTAGCGCGACCAAACTTCGTATACTTACACATCTTGGGGAGAAAGTGTGCAGAGTACCAAAACCAGGTCATTGCGACCTTTATTTGACCTTTACCTTAACCTTGATCATATTTTTCTTCTGCTCTATAACTCGGCCCCTAATTGACCTAGCGCTACCAAACTTGATATACTTACACATCTTGGGGAGAAGGTGCGCAGCGTACCAAAACCCCTAAAGCAACCAATTCTGACATACTTGCACATCTCAGGCAGATGAGTTGTGTAACAAACCTTTGTCTTTGTGGCTTATTTAACTTTACCTATCTTCTACGTCCTTACAGAGATATTTCATTCATACTAGATCACGGGGGATACATGTAGTTGGCGACAACACACAGCTTACACTTACAAGCACATGTAGCAGAGAGAGCGAGAATCTCGTGGAATCTCGTACGCTCTCGTGCGCGTCATAACGTTACATCGTTACATGCCCTTTCTAGTTATTTTTATGTGAAAGATTCTATTATACTCAACAAATGTATTCATATTAAGCCATTTCATTGACCAACTAATCTTTTTTTTTACAATTTCCTAACTATAAAATTAAGCTATACGAACCATTGGTCACTGCGGTCAATCCCTACTCGCCTCCAATATACTCTAAATCCATGTATCTTGTCGTACGCTCGGCATACGACCCACTCTAGCGACACACTCTTTGTTGTGACGTCATGAGTGTTTAGCGCAATCCTAGCTGCTGCCGTATCACATATAGTACTCAGGTTGAGATGCGAACCAGAAACGTCCGCGTCTGGGGGATTATTCTTATTGTGAGAGTGGTCTCCGGCAGTCATGCCCATAGATACTGCCAGAACGAGCAGCGCCGCAAGAACGGCGAACTGTCTTGTTGGCAGGCTCATGATGAACGATGAGGGTTGCATAACTCTGAAAAGAAAACGGACGAATTAGTTGTCATATCGGAGCGGATACTTGCACTAAACATTTCTTTAGTTTTTCTGTTAGGTTTACATTCCGTGTTGGTAATTTCGTGCGACTAAAACTGCAAAAGATGGTTTGTTTTTATCAAATGGCAAGATAATTCGAATAAAATATAATAGTCAATTTCGACATAAAATATATGAAGACAGTAGTCAATTTGATTAATAATTGAACAGCTTTATCATAGCACTAAGGTGATCAAGTTCAACATGTAAGTTGTATAAACATTAATGAGTTCTGTGTACACATGGATGTAGTATGTGTTTAATACAGAGGCAGTTCCTGTTAAGTTAGTAGTAGGCAGTTAGCTAGTATTGCAATTGAAGAGCAAAAGGCACAATTTCGTATTACTGCAGAGGACGAAACATTTACAGCGAGCAACATTTACAGCCTACAAGGGTTAGTCTGCTGCCTGCTCTCAATGTAGGCAGCTAATACTTGCTGCCAAGAAATTCTTAAAAACCTATATAAAATAACCAACATTACGGGTACTTTCTAAACGAACCGATGGCCAGTTGTTCGTGATTGCTTCTTTCATATCGCGTTGAGCCTACGTTACTGTCCGTGGTTTATTCAAGGTGTAACTTGGGCTAGGCACGGGTTAGTATATTTATAATCAGCCAAGAAGGTAAACCAGGGCTAGATAGGACACCAAACTAGCTTCCTTATGGACAGAGGCAGTCGGGCAATACTGTTTGGGTGGGAGGGAACTTGTTATAGATGAAACGAGGTTATATATTCCACGTAACAGGTTTTATTATAGCAGTTGCGAAATTTTATAGCTTGGGTATATATGCGCGGAAAACATATCCGTTAAAAACGGCTGGATCATTAATATAAGCTTGCTTAGCACCAGTTTATTACTGAATTTTATTTATCGGTTAACCGTGAATAAGGTGTTGCCCTAAAACTACAGTAAACAAATATTTGGATATAATGCATAGTGTGAATCTTCGAATTTAAAATTGAATTTCAATAAGTTTGAATTTCAATTTTGAATTTTCTTAGCTGACTATAATGTCATGGGTAGGTTAATATCCACTTATCCACTCAGGTTAATATCCACCGAACAAAATTTCAAATTAGCAAATGATCAAATAAGGGTATTGCCGGACGCACACACACACACGCACACACACCTAGTGAATATGCACGGTAATCTACCTTTGTGAACGAATTTGGTTCACTTTACGGTTCGTCTGCTGGTCAGTGAGGTCGACAATGACGCGGTAAGGCGCGTCATTACACATGATGACTGTTTCGGCGCGCCCGCTATTCAAACTCACCTGTTGTTCCGTCCCTGCTGCTTGTCAGCTCGTATCAGTAGCGCTCCGCGTCGGCACTGGCTGATTATTACGCACGTATCCGATCACAAAAATAACACGTCTCTACACTCTGCTTATAGTTAACTGAGGTGCGGTGGTGTCACATCGTGGGATTTCGCAGTATGTTATTGCACACGAAGTATATGTGTCGCACACAGACACACACGTACGGTCACGTCATGGTCGCGGTGCGTACGTGGGTATACTGCTCGTATAGCTGCTCGTATAACTGCTCGTTAGCTCCAGCTCCAGCTCTCAGCTCTCAGCTCTCAGCTCTCCGCACGCCAGACTGTTCAGGTGCCACCTTGCTCGATGGTTGGTTACTCAGCGCTGGAAATAGCCGCGTTCCGCACCGCTTGTTTGGTTACCTTCAATTCGCTCAATACATAATACATGCGTACCTGCATTAGGTGGATGACATCATCACCTGCACCGCGGTTAATTGGACGCTGTTCCGCGTAAGTCACGCAGCGTCCGTGAGCGCGCGAGTGTGAGTGTGAGTGTGACTGTATATGTCGTGACAAGCCTCGCTCCGGCGGTCGGCTCCACCCCCGTACGTCGTCGTCTATCTTCGCTCTGACACTGGTTTAAATTCCACACTACCTATCCGGGTCGCCCTCATTGTGAGATGAGCGTTCCGGTATACGTCATGCAGCGCCCGAGGGCAGGGCATTCTATTCCGGTCTGTAGAACGACGCCCCCCACCCCCACCTCACCTCACCCCACCAGCGCACCTGTGCCTTATATGGAAGGCGGCCGGTCCCTGTTTAGTCAGGTGTGACTCCGATGCGGACTGCTGGTACATAACAAGGGTTTACAGCCAGGAGGGGTGCGCTGTGTTACTGGTTGCTAGGCACTTTTTCGCTCGCGTTCGATCCACACATCGCGGTTCACATCGATCTGTGTGCAGCCTCATGTCCGCATAATTGGACAGGTAGCTGTGTATTTCCTACCTGCACGCGTGAAGCTATAATGAAGTTGTTCGTGCAAATATTACCGCAGGGCATTAACATGCTCAGGAAAAAATATGATTGCGCATTTTTTCAGCAATCGCGATTTCTACTCTTATTGTCGGGGTTTTGATATTGAGCAAATAGGATTACGCAATATAAACTTGGGAAATCAACCGGGTGTGTCGCGTGTGTGTAACGCGTATATGCTCCGCTAGATAAACTAATATGTGCTGTAAACGAGTAGGATGCACGCGAGAGTGAACTACAGCCAGACGTTGGCAAGAGGAATAACAATTTAAAAATATGTCTAGTCACCACCGTTCGCAACGAATATTTGGCGTGCTAATAAAACGGGCAATGCGGTGGAGTTGGATTACTGTATACTGAAAGTGTTAGCTATAATAGAAATAATGACATACGTGGCTTTAGGCTATGATTATCCGGGGTTTGCATATAATATGATCTGGCTGTAATTAGTCATATTCTCGATTTGTTAATAATATTTAGAAGACCAAACGGTCGCGAATATATGCAATTTCCAAATTTCCAAATCCCAGGGTCGACGCGGGCCACTTCGAATCACGAGAAATCTATCTGGTATTTCGCAGTTCGCACATAACTAAAGTGCTCCAACCCAGCGCGCCGAAAATACTGTTGGTGTGTTCTCCACCTATCAAATTCCTGCCGACAGTACACCTTCTAATAGAGAAATGTAATAATAGAGTCGAGCACGCATCGGTATTGGTTAGAGTATCGTACTCTCATTTCGATAAGTTTTCGTCGTGTAATTCATAACTCTCGCTGGCTAAGTGATGTCTAATATAGTGCATCGCCGGTGATTATGACTGAGCCATTACGCACGCGATAATCCATAGACAGCAGTACAGGTATACGATGCGAAACAACCAACGTACGCACGCGAGCGGGGCTGGCTCATTGTAGGTCACGGAACAAGATCATCAAGCTGCTGATCACAGCTCTGCCGTCATCAGATCCGCTAGCTGCGGGTGTACTGCCATCGCACGACGATTAACCCATGTTACTAATAGCCGAAATATGATGGGAAATCATCCGTCATTCGTCGTAATGATATTATTAATCAGTGATCAGAGCTGTTCTGTTATGAATATCAGTCCTACAGAACAAATTAAGGGAAAGTTACTGCGTCTTGTCTGTGCAACTGACTTATCTCTACCTACTGTATCATAAATATGCTGTTTGTCGATCCCTGGTGGATGGTGTAAAAAAATTATAGTTTAATTATAAATATTATAGGCTGCATATAGTCTATATGGCATAAGCCTCCTACATACAACGTGGACCGTGCACTGATGAAGACTGTATTTTTATCTGCACAGATCCAAGAACTAGGATTTTATTTCTACACCATAACACATAATGCAGTTAACTGCTATGTCTGGATTTATTCAATTTGCCACATGTATATATTTTATTTGTGGCATTGGCTCTCAGTAGTGGTTTTCTTCATATTATTCCATGTTACTGCTGTACGTTTAATATATACCTGTACAATTTCGATTCGCGCGTGTACGCATGCGTGAATGCACGCATACGGGCTACAGGTAGCCCGGAATTTTACCTGAGGCCAAATTAGTTGTTCCCTTATTGATATACTTGTGTGCAAGCTGCTGCTCAATGCGCTCGTGTGCACGTTGTGTGACTGTTTTCTCGTGGCAGTCTAACTTTTGCTCGAGCATCTGTGAATAGACCTGTATTACAGACGTGTACAGATAGACCTGTGCACATATCCAGATCACAACACATGATTTCAGTTTGGTCTTGCTTGATAGCAATATTGCCATTGTATCGTAATTTGTGCATTCAGTTTTATTTTAGTGAGAACTGAATAATTTGGTGGGGGACAACATCAAAACGCTTACTTAACACCTAAACATTCCTTTGTTCTTAATTTACTCTTAATTCCCCCTATTGTGCTTATATATGCATTAGTAAGAGCTCTAGTAGATGTTAATTACTTGTCATCCACTATTGCATAAGAGGAATTGCATGTCTGAATAAAGTTCTAAGATGGCAATTAAGTTTTTGCACAATTAAATTATAATTTCTTAACCATTTACTGTTTTTTTCCTTCACCTATACACGATGATTATTCACGTGGCTTGTGTCACATTCTCTTAAATGTCACGAGGTCGAAGAGTCAATATCATATAGTTAGGATCACAACATTGCAAAGAACTAGCAAAAAGTGTTTTTTTATTATAGTGTTGACCACGTATGACCTTATTGGGAGTTGTTCTCATTATGTCATCTGTGCAATAATTTCTTTTACATAAACGTACATCATTCTCAGAAACTTTTACTGATGCTTTCATTGTCTTAATTGGTTATACATATTTAATTTGATGTGTTCTGAAGGAATTATGTTCAATATTTTTATGAACATACTGATCGAGCTATTTGAAGCTAACATCTAATCGAACCTTATTTGAAAAAAATGGATACCTTTTCTCTCTTCAGATTGACAACATCATCGTAGTGTCCAATGGTATCATGTGTGACTACATTCAATGTGGATCATCGAGTTTCCAGGCGAAGTACAGAAGGCTTGTAAATCCAAACCTGATCTATGCCTATATCGATGTGTCTGGACATTCTGGAATCCTGAGGGGAGAAAACACTCATGACAGAGACATATTTCTGACTGGATTCAGTGACCAAATCCTAAGGTATAGGCAATCCATGCAATTTCATATTTTACCTAGCTGGCGGATTTTTTGCTTGTTTATTAAGCAAACGTAGCTGATATGTAAAGAGCATTCCTACAATATTAGTCACTGATTTACAGTATGTTTGGGCTGAGTGCTGTGAATTCAGGTGAAAAGTATCTTGCCACTAAAAGGTTTTCCATGTATCACACAGTAACGTTTTCATGTCAGCCACCTACAGGTGTGTTTATAGCTCACACAGTGAATTCTATCAAATTTCTCCGCTGTTGATTTTCGTCAGTCAATAGCTGTTATCTTGCCTTTCAATGTCGCATAGTCATAATATTATCCGATGATTCAACACAAGACAATCTATGTGATGAATGCGGAGTGACTAAGAGCAATAGGATCCTATATGCAATCTGATGAAGTCAGATCATAAATGTCTATTAAACCAAAGAATAGTTTCAACAGAAAAATCTTTAAGGAGTGTTATAGTTGCGATGTTTTAATTCACAATATATGGTTGATTGATTGCAGGTACATCTGCAACCGAGGTGACAGTGGGCAGCTGATACAGGTGGAGAATATTGACAGGGCCTATGAGCTGTGTTCGTCAGAGAAGAAGCCGCAACTGGAGGCCCTTACAGAGGAAGCTGATGCTAGAAGTGCTAAACTGACCTATGCTCCCTTGTATGTCATTTGGGTTATGTGTGGGAAAATGATAACAATAAAAAGGGTCCAATAGCATGTTCAGATATTTTGCCCTGAATCAGATTTTCTAAACTGTGATCTCATCATTTAAAATGAGGTTTTGCTGATACTACGGCAATTCTTTGTGTCATTATCGTCGCAGTTGTCACCCGTAGATGAACACCAATTTTATGTTTCTAATTTTCTCTTTTTCTCCTGTAGGTGGCGCACCATCCGCGTATTCATTTCCTCGACGTTCAAAGACATGCATGGTGAGCGAGACCTTCTCACGAGGTTCGTGTTCCCGGAGTTACGAGCACGTGCGAGGGAGCGATTTGTCAACGTCTACGAGGTTGACTTGCGATGGGGCATTAGTGAGACGGCTGCCACTGACACAGGGTACGTGGTTGTGCATGTGCACCAGATTTCTTGCTTACAATGTTCATTCTACACCACGTATTTTGCTGAAACACTTGCTCTGACAATTGCGATCCAATTCTAATTAAAAGCGAGTTTCGAGTTTAGCAAACGCCACCATTTCTAATGGTAATTCACATCATTGGTGTCTGCCACAAGTCTGCGTCGAAACACTACCACCCTCATCTTATCCGGAAATAAGACAGTATGGGTGTTACTTAATTTTACCTGCCATATATTGGTCACCGTCGTTCAAAGTAACGTTTTCTCGCAAGTTTTCTCAGCTGTTACAGGTAAGTTACCAGTTACAGTTACCTAAGTTTAAGTTTACCTAGGCTGGCATTCTCTGCCTAATGGCTAGTGTCGCTAGTAAAGTTCAGAGGCATTTACGTTGTTGCATGCGCGTCCTTCAGGAGCCTCGAGCTGTGCCTGTCCGAAGCCAGCCAATGCCAGCTGTTCGTTGGCATGCTGGGAGAGCGCTACGGCTGGACGCCTGCATCCTACGATGTCAGCGACCGACGCGAGTTTGATTGGCTGAAGGGCTTTGTGGCGGGAGCGTCTGTGACGGAGCTGGAGATGCAGCATAGCGTGCTGCGGAACCACGCGCGTCGACGCGGGACGGCCATCTTCCTGCTGCGTGATGGCAGCTACGAGAAGTAGGTGTAACGAGATAGAAGGAGACGATACAGGAATATGAAGAGGGAGGTAGTTGTGCGAGAACTATGGAGAGTAGGATGGACATAGAGGGAGTGAGAGAGAGAGAGCGAGCAAGAGAGAGAGGGAAAGAGACCGAAAAAGAAAGAGAGAGAGCGCGAGATAGATAGAGAGAGAGAGGGGGGGAGAGAGAGACCGACAGAGAAAGAGAGAGAGGGGGAGAGAGAGACCGACAGAGAAAGAGAGAGAGAGAGAGCAACGGAGCACAAATGAGAAACGGGAGATTATGGAAAGAGGTGTGAGGGAAAGAAAGAGAGAACAGAAGTAAGAAAGAGATATGACACAGAATATACATATACACAAATAAGAAACTTCAAACAGATCAGCTCTTGCAATTCTTACCTAAACTCACTTCTCAATTTTCTGCAGGGAAATTCCAAAGAAATACCAATCGGCAATGTGCGTGGAAAATGCAGACTGTGCAGTAAAGGTTGCCAAGTTGAAGAAAGCCATCCGCGCCAGTGGGCACCACATCTATGATGGCTATCCGTGCAAGTGGGGCGGGGTTGTTGATGGCAAACCTATTGTCGCAGGATTAGAGCTGTTTGGAGCCGAAGTGCTAAACAATCTGTGGAAAGCCATTTTAGATCTGTGTTGTGATGAGGTATCTTATTCCGCAGACTGCCATTTCACAAATTCGCTTGACTCTTCATACACAAGTTTCTTTTACCAGTTTTTATGTGTTCAGGAAAAAGTTTGCTAAGTATTAGCAATAAGCAATGGATTAGGGTTATAAAATGTTTGGGAATCGGTGTCTACTCTTGATATAATTTATGCCCAATCGTGTGTATAAAAATGTAGGCCCTCTTGTGATGTAAGAAAAGAATGGTGATTTATCATGATTTACCTTAATCACATATGCTATTGGTCTGTAGACTGAGACAACTGACCAGGGAGATCAATGGGAGTGGCACCATGGCCAGCACACGGCACAGGCTGAATTCTACAGGCAGGCCTTTGTTGGACGCAGACCTCTGCTGCAGACATGTCTGAACACTATAGTGGCATGTGAGAAGGGTGCAGTCGTGTTAGCTGGGAAGCCTGGCAGTGGGAAATCTGCAGTGATGGTAAGCTAATATTAAGTGTTAAAGATCAATCAAATTTGTTGAAAGCAAATTAAGTTCAATTAACCCTCTACATTCCTATGTTTTGCAAAAAAATAGATCTCACTGAATGAATAAATGTGTTGTATGTTTCTCTTACAGTCAGAACTACTGGAACTGTACCATGGGTCAGACGCATGCAAGGCTGGATCAGATGTGATTTCACACTTTCTTGAAGCCGTTCCGGGCTCTACGGGCATTCATGCCATGCTAACCAGGCTCTGTCATGAACTGACTATTTGCGACTGGCGACAATTTGCAGACTCTACTGTGCCAGTCAAATATGAGTATGTGTTCATGTTTGTCATAACCAATGAATAAAGACTATAGTTATAAATCAACGGGGTCCATACCTGTTGGCTATTTCTAGGGTCGAGCAGTATAATCATACTCATGTTATATATATATATTTCCAAATTTCAAACAATATTTATGCCTGTGTCATAACGTAGTTCATTTCTTTATTCTAATTCATTTCTTTATTCTTATTCGATATAATGTCGACCATAATTTTGAAAATCGAAAAAACCTTTACATTGATAAGATTTTTAAAAGATCTGACTGACTTTCAGGAACCTGGTTGCTAAGTTTGGAAAGCTAATTGCTGAGACAGCACAGCAGACCTCATCACCACTAGTTGTGTTCATCGATGGCTTGGACTTACTGGATGACACCCATCAGGCCAGGAACCTACACTGGCTCCCTGACCCACTGCCAGAGGTGTGTTTTTATTAGATAATGTTAAACTGTGTGTGAGTCCATGTGTGATTAAGAAGAGTTATGAAGTGGATGGCATGTGAGATATGACATTTCTTTGATATTAGGTGAAATGTGTTGCTATATATTTTATACATATATCCATACATGTATACTATTGTTTTTGGCACATATCATATTTATCCATACTAACTGTGCAGCTATTGTGAAGGCCTGCATGCAATACAGGTGCTGTCATTTTACTCGTACGTACCAACACTTACGCTAAACTTTAATACCTTCCCTTAAAATATTATTTTTCCACAGGTGCATCTTGATAACTAATTGCATTCGTTTTACTCCATAGAATGTAGTATTCGTCGTGAGTGTGAACCTTGACTCCGACCTCCACATCGTCCTGAAGGAAAGGAGGGCACATGAGGTGATCGTCGAGCATCTCGACATCTGGGATAGAGCAAAACTCGTGCGACAGACGCTGGCTTCACACGGCAAGACTCTCGATGAATCAGCCTTCAGCAACCAGGTCTGACACATGCTCTCAGCTATTCTCTTCTTCCGGAGGCTGGAAAGTGTAGATTGGGACATTATAATGTGTAGCCAGCAAATATCTACTAGTACAGGACTTGTGTATTATGTGTGTAGCCAGCAAATAGCTACTAGTACAGGACTTGTGTACCATGTGTAGCCAGCAAATATCTACTAGTACAAGACTTGGTGTGTTGTACTACATGGTACTATTATAGAACTGGGATTATATATAGTTGTAGGACTATTTGTAGGGTATGATCTATAGAATTGACTGTGAATATAGAGTAAGCTGTCACCTCTGTTCACCTGTACAGAATGTTGTCATCGCACTATTAAAGGTCAATTATTTTCTTTACTAGATGAAGGTGTTGGTTTCCAAGAGGGAAGCTGGTCAACCACTGTTTTTGAAACTGGCCTGCGAGGAGCTAAGAGTGTTCGGCTTGTTTGCGAAAGTAAGTAAGGATAGCATTTTACTTTATTATCATTTACCGTTACTATAACTGAGGGCACTATGGCAACTATGTAACTATGGCAGCACAGTGTCTTCTTCTGGGTCTAATTAAGCCTAGCCCCTGGTCTGAAATTTAAATGCGTGTATGTACTTACATCAGGTGTCGGCCAAGCTGCGTAGTTTACCTCAGACAACCCCTAAGCTCTTGCAAGACATTCTACAGCGTTTGGAGACAGAGCACACACACGAAATGATTGCCACGACACTTCAACTTGTTTACTTTGCTCGAAATGGTATGCACGTCATGTCCCAATACATTTATCTCTATGCTATATGCAGTATATAGTATATAGAATATAACATATAGCATATATAGTATATTGCACTAAGAATCATCCTGCTATCCTTGAAGAAACATATAGCTACTGGCGCGTGCCTTGAAAGGTCCATATTTGTTCAACCTTCTTGAAACAACAATAGTATTCTGCTTACTCCTGCTGATGGAATACATTCGCCTATGCAGGGCTGTTAGAAACAGAACTACATTACCTACTGAGCTACCATTTCAATGCTGGCGAGTCACGGAACAAGTCACGGTCTAAGGATGCAGCTTGTGAGAGCAGGAATGTGTATATAAGGCCAGACCAGATGATTGCACCCGTGGTGCTTTCAAGGTTGCTACATGCTCTACATGGCTTTCTACGAGTAACAGGCACCGAAAGGTAATTGTTCAAAAACTTTACAAAACTATTCTTTTCGATCAGAATCCAGTGCTTCTGGTTATTTACTTATGGAAGTGGCCAATATGGAGGCAGGAGTGGGTATGGCAGGGGCGTAGCAGGAGCTCTTGCTACCGTTATCACAATAGAGTATAGTTTCACAGCAATACAACTGCAGATGGCGCCACAGAGCAGTGTTTTTTGTACTGCAACATCCCACCTTAGCGACCTGATTAACTATAATTACAAAATATGACTGGAGATGGTGCCACAATATAATATGCTACCTGTTTCAGGATACTGCGTTTGGCGCATGCGGCGATAGGCGCGGCAGTGAATTCACGCTACGTGAGGAGCCTCTCTGCGAACAAGAAGCAGGAGCTGCACAGGCTACTGGCTAGCATCTACCTGCAGGAGGCTGATCCAGCCAGAGATGGCTCCTGGAAGGGACTCAACAGTCGAGCCTTCACTGCGCTGCCATACCATCTTGTAAATTCAATATCACGTTTCCCTCATCAACGCGACACATCTTGTATCTTTGTGGTCGCATCCGTGATAATGGTTTGCAGACGGTAAAACCTTCGTTCAGTGTGTCTCTCTGTGGTTGCGTGTGAATTCAGCATTGTTTTTGGAGGTACCGGAATGATTTACGTAGAGGGAATCCTGGCAAACATATATCTAGTTCACGACAGCTTCAAGTTGAGATTGCAGAGCGCTGTATTTCCTCGCCAGGTTTCCCAAGCTGTTGGCCAGCATTTCCTAAGCGCGAAAACTAGCTCTTCGTCTGCTAGACAATGCTCCGTGACATTTCCGTTTCGGACCGACGATCGCGATCCCGATCTCTTGCCCACCGCGATCGCGATCTCTCGCCCGCCGCGATCGCGATCTCTCGCCCGCCGCGATCCCGATCTCTCGCCCGCCGCGATCCCGATCTCTCGCCCGCCGCGATCGCGATCTCTCGCCCGCCGCGATCGCGATCTCTCACCCGCTGCGATTACTTTCAGATGCTCGGCGGTTGCCACGTGCAGTTAGAGCGGATGCTCTGCAACCTAAACTTTCTACACAAGAAGTTCCAGCTGGGTCTTGGTGCTCAGCTCCTGCAGGACTTTGCTGCACAGGCGTCGGGGTCGCCCGCTAGTTCCAAGCAGCAGCCTGCGGAGGAGGATGGCAGTCGCGTGCAGCAGTACCAAGCGTTTGTCACTCGTCATCAGCACATCCTGTCGAGGTGAGGTCCCCCTCTATGATTGGTCGGTACCAAACCTATTGTTTGATACTGCATGAGATACCAAGGTCTAACCATAACCCTAACCCTATCCCTAACCCTAATCCCTAACCCTAACCCTAATCTTAATCCTAACCCTAACCCTAACCCTAATCCTAACCCTAACCCTGACCTCTATGATTGGTCGGTTTACAGATGCGTTCGAGAATCTTGCGATCGGTTTACGTCGGATTATTTCAGCGAATGAGTATTCACGATGAGATTCGTGATCTGTTTGCATTCACCGTCATCAGAGAATAGACATTCTTTACGTTATTTGCTCTTTGTTTCGTACTACTGTGAGGTGGCAATCATATGTTGTGTTTCTGGTAGTTGCCCGCTGTTGACGTGGCAGTACGCACTCAACGAACCGGATACGTCTCCACTTCGCGATGATCTGGGAAAGTGCGCCGGACTGTCGCCAAGTCAACGTGATGCGTACCTCATGTTGAACTGGATGAACCGACCGCAGTATGCCGATCCTTGTAGCATGACACTCACTGGCTTTCATAAGCCGATAACCTGCCTGGCAGTGTCTAGTGACGGAGTCTGTGTTGTGAGCGGTGGTACTGACTGCATTCTAAGAATCATCAATCTAACTACAGGTAAACTTCTAAATAGATTCGAAAATATTTTTGCAAATAACTGCATATGGCAGTGGGATTTTGCTTCTGCACTTACTGATGTCAATAGATTTGGTTTGGCGTTTGGCTCAAACAGATATTGTGATTACCAAATGCTCTGCCGATGCTTTCTTGCAGGCCAAGAGGAGTCCATGTTTGTTGGCCATGCACACACCATCAGTGGCGTCTGTTTTGCTGGCACTGGTGTTGTGTGCTCAGCGTCGCTGGATAATACACTGTCACTGTGGAACCTCAGTCATGGAACTAGGTAGTATAGACCGGAAAGAGAGTTTTCATTTTATCTACTGTCATGCCATTAAATCAGGAATTGCAAAGCTTCACGATATTTACTGTTACTTGCTGTATGTATATAGTACCCAGAGTGCATAATGTTCACATATGACTATTTGTTTGAATTTCTATTGATATCTCTTTATACTACTACTACTCACTATATATGTATGCACCTACTACTTGCACCGTCACTGATTAATTGGTTCCAGATCTCTAATACTAATATTTTCTATTTAAAAAACTCCATATTCAATCAGTTGTTGCTTGTTATTACCACATAACTGATTGTTCTATTCTGTCATAAAGGCTGCACGTTCTGAAGGGTCATTCACGAAGAGTGAGTGCGTGTGCTGCAGATGTAAGTGGTAAGCTGTTAGCATCTGCTGGTTGGGACTGTCAACTAAAAATCTGGGATGTGCGGCAAGGCAAACTAGTGACAACGTTTTTGGAAAAGTAAGTCTTTGGATGTTTTGTAATCACTTTCCTGCATAATCGATAATCCCTTTGTCTGAATTTTTTACTTTCTTGTAAATCTAAAATAATGGAGTAATAAGACCCAAAAATAGGCCTGAATGAGTTTCAGTGAGAGGAAACTTTATCATTTTTTATACGCAATTTAATCAAATATTTTCTGTGTCATTTTAATATAAACGTGTAGAACTAACTACTTATTGTATCTGTCACGCCTTCATAACAACAGGAGACCCATCAATGCCGTCGCTTTCCATCCTGAAGGAGATATTGTAGGAACAGCTGGCTGGAGTTCTGTCATTCAGCTGTATGACATCGTTAACCAGAAACGAATTGCAGTAAGTGTTTCACGTGAAACCTGCCAGGTGTAGAAATCTTTCATTTGCGTTGACTTTTTCTCAGACTATGGGTGTAAGTGTGCGCACATTTTATTAAAAGCACAGCTGAGTGCATTACATGCATACCAGTACTACACTATGCTATGGCATGCTACCCACATCATACCAGGGCATGCCATACCACGTCACACCATGCCATATCACACTGCACTATATCACATTTGTGAATATTAGATTAATTAACTGTGCGACAACAAAGGCTTTGGTTGCTGCTTATCCAGTAAGAGCTTTTTTGCAGGTCCTCTCATGTACTCAGTTTTTGTCTCGTCATTGTCGTCTAATAAATTTCTTTCTATTTGTAGATTGTGCGAGGACACATGGCATCTGTAAGGGCGATGACATTCTCCCCAGATGGCAAATATATGGCATCGTCTGCCTTGGATTGCAGTGTGAACCTCTGGGCAGCCAAAACTGGGACCATGGTTTGTTCAATACTTGCTGAAATGCTACTGTTTTTATCAAAAACCATACAAACTAGCAGGTATTAGTTTTATTTTTAGAAATGATTTATCTAGAGAGGTTAATTGTATGTGCCGTGATACATTCTTTTTTAAATCGAAAACCATTGATTCAAAGAAATACAAAAGGCTACATGTGCTTCCTGAATACATGCAGGTTGGCAACCTGAGTGGTCACCACTTGCCTGTGAACAGCCTACTGTTCTCGCGTGATGGGCAGCAGCTGGTCACTGTTAGCGATGACCACACAGCCAAGCTATGGTCGGGTCACATCGGAAAAGAAGTTTTGTGTTTGAAGCCACCAGTGGAGGCGAGGGACAGCCATGCTCTGTGTGTGACCTTGAACGACAGTGGTTCCAGGGTTGCAGTTGGCTATCACAATGGACATGTCCGGATCTTTTGTGTGAAAACAGGTAAAATGAAAGGGGGGAAACACTGCCAGTATTATTCGATGTGAAGGAATTGACCGTGTGACTTGCTACCCCAACATCGGGTTTCGTATACTCAAAATCGATGAATCTTAAGAATCAATGTATGGCAAGATGGACGTCAGGGGACAAAAATGGTTGGTTACAAACATCTAGTTATATATTTTTGCTATACTGAATGATACTCTCTTACTTGACTTATCACTCGCTGAATGATCATTAGGTTTACTGATGGACGATATTCACCGACATGCCTCTCCTGTGAGGTGCCTAGCTTTCCTGTCAACTGATCTGCTAGTTTCTGGCTCCGAAGATCATACAGCCAAGGTACCACCTGTAGACAATATCTCCCATGTATAGAAATCTTATAAAGTCGTCGCCCTAAGAGACCAGGTTGTTTTAAATAAGTGTTGGGAATTCTTGACCTTTAATGAGGTGACCTTTTCTGTGAGAATACTGATGTTTTAAATTGGTGTTGTTACAAAAACACTGGTTTACAATTTTGCACAATTTCCTCTGTTTATAGGTTAATCATAGACACAGAGACGTAGTAACAGAGCAGCTGTTGACTGGGCACAAGGGAGCCGTGGTAGCTGTTGCTGCAGCCGATAGTTACATTGTCACTGCATCTGAGGACTTCACTGCCTATGTCTACCCTGGTGCTAGTTCTCTCTCCACCAGTAAAGGCAAGGAGTAAGTTCTATTTGCACTGATGGATGTGCAAATTGTGATAGTATGTGATAATATTTCGTTGCTATGAATTATACATGTGAAACCTTGATGGGTGTGTCAAGTAGCGATAACTTGTGTTCTAAGTATTTCCTTTTGCTTCGCAGGTTGGCGCCTTTGTGGCATCTCTGTGAGCACACGGGCCCCGTAACATGCTGCAACCTGTCACCAGATGGCAGGCGTGTTGTGACTGGCAGTCGGGACATGTCGGTGATCATATGGGACCTCGCGGGAAGTGATCCGACAAGACCGGAACATGTGATACCTGAAGCTCATAGAGACTGGATCACATGCTGTGCATGGTCAAACGTGGGAAATTACCTGGTACAGAGCAACTTTGGACTTTTCTCAGTTTTAATGTGGCATGGCATGTGTACAGAATCGTGTGGGGAATATAAATATATTTCGTTCTTGTGTGTCTCTGCACATAAAGAGTATCTTGTTCCAAAAAATCTATTCGTAATGCATGAAAATAATATGGGTTATATATCTAAGCAATAAACGTTTGTTCATGCTTTCCGCTATTTAGATAGCACCAGATTCCACCACATTGTAGCCTAATATAGGTGCAATCAAATGGTGAAATTGGTTGCATTTTTTGTCAGAAAGCTATCATTTTTTTCATTCGTTTTCAGGTAACTGGATCTAATGATTTCACATTAAAGCTATGGGATGTTGCTGCTGTATCAGCAGAAAATGTTCCAAAGTACCATTTTACTGGTCACGAGTCTGCTATCAACGCAGTTGCTTACAAGGTAGGTATGTTGTGTACAACAGCACAGCACTGAAGCATTAGGGTATATAATTATGATATTATAATTAGCATGCTTTCTACAGAAGTAGTAATTGAAAACAGAAATTATTGTCGAGCAAACCTTATGAACAATTATGTCTTATCGTAATCCTGAGGATAAATAATCCTGTACATTGTGTATTTACAAAGCTGTTGTTCTCAGTCGGGTTGTGTCGTGTCTGCGTCACACGATGGTACAGTGAAGGTGTGGTCCCACAAGGGTGTTGAGATGACAACATTATATGGGCACAGTGAGAGGGTTAACTCTTGTGATCTCTTCGTCTTCCCAGAAAAAGCAGGTGAGCATACCAACACATTTTATCTTGTAATCAAGAGCTAATATAGCAGTAATAGTACATGTATTGTTAGCTCATTGTAATACATGTATTGTTAGCTCATTGTAATACATGTATTGTTAGCTCATTGTAATACATGTATTGTTAGCTCATTATAATACATGTATTGTTAGCTCATTGTAATACATGTATTGTTAACTCGTTGTAATACACGTGCCCCCATGCTATATCTACGCTATGCAATATCAATGATGGTCACCTTGCTCTGGAAAATCTATTTAGAGTTGTTACAGTTAACGAACCACTGTTTAATAGCAGACGTAAAGTCTGCACTATGAAACATAGCCAGGCTAGAAAACTGTGTTTCTCATTGTGGCACTGGTGTAACTCACACAGTCTCTGTGACAAAGTCCAAAAGATCCATGGACTGGGCAGCAGAAATGGAACTTAGTGATTGGAAGGAAGAATATGAAAAGAAAGATACTAAAGAAAAGCAGAGCAAACCGAAATACGAGGATGTCATCGTAGTATCAGCTGGTGATGATGGCACAGCTCGAGTGTGGCGTCCTTTAGAGGTACTGTGATTTGCCATAGTAACCAAAATTGTTTCTGCTACATGTGACTATTGACAGATGAATTCAGAGATGGAAGACTGAAGTGGCAGATGCTTTCAGATAAATAGCAGTTGGTGTGGTTTTCCACTTCTAACATCAGTTGATATTATAAGATTTACTAGAGATATATGGGTTGGTTGTATGCTACCGTCAGTACTCAGCTGCTATATTAACATGATGACCCACGTCTTTATCATAAGGGAAATGAGTTGATGACATTGGATGGCCATTCCGATCGAGTTCTAGCTGTTACTATGACGAACAAGGAAAAAATCGTGACTAGCTCTCTAGATTGCAGTGTTCGTGTGTGGCAAGCCGTTCGTGAGACTATGCAGGACCAGCATAGGTGAGCGTATTAACATATTTTCTAGAAAATATTAAGTAGAGTTCTTAGAGGTATTAGGTTTGATGTTTATGCTTAGTTTAATCGGTTTTCGTGAATTGAACAACTGTGCAAGATTGATGGTAAGAAAGGATTTAACATGTCAATTACTTTCAGCTTTGTCAACCTGCTCAAAATGTTGCTGTGCTCCTTAAAAATTTATCTACCTAATATCTTGTGAACAGGGGCATAATTTATAACCACACTAGTGAGAGAAAGCAGGAGGAATACATGTTTTCATGTTTATCATTTGTTATTTCATTTATTCATTGCTTCGAATTGACTGTGATGTGTGTTGTTGTTGTTGTTGCAGAGGTGAAGTAACATGTGTAGCTGCGTCGGGTAAATATGCAGTGACTGGTGGAAGAGATGGACTCGTAAGGCTGTGGAGTATTGCAAGTATGCAATGCATTAGCAAAGCAAAGGTAAAGAAATATCAGTCCACGTCATCTGTTAATGATCCTTTAGTTATGTAAATAATATTATCAGGTGTGCATATTTCATATGTAGTAATTAATGATATAATGAAATGTAGAAGTGCATTTGAAGATCTTATGAAGTTAATTGTGCCATTACTAATTGTGTTATTTGAAGAATCTTTGGGAAATGTTATTTTTAATTGAAATTATTTTTGAAGATAGTAGCTGAGATATATACGATATAAACACTACCATCCAATTATATTTCCTTTGGACTGAAGATGTCATATAAGCTATTTGAAGCATATATATTAAATAAATATAAATATAATAAAATAACATAAAACAAAAAATGTATCTGTGCCATTAATTCTGTGGAAGGAAATGTAGTGTGCTGCAATGAGATTATTGGAAAAGCCACTCAAATTAGATATTCATGTGTTTTAGGTGAGTGAGAGAACAGTCACATCACTTTGCTTCTCTATCAAAAGTCGACTCATGATTGGATCTGCTGATGGTGTCTTAAGGGAGTTCACCATTGATAATGTCACCGACCAGCTGAGCCTCTCTCGGTGGGTTTTCACAAACCAGTGTACCCTGCCAACTTGCCCTGTCGTTTGCTGTTACTAATGTGTGATTTTCTAGGATGCATTTGATCTGCTCTCTGACTGTGAATTATTTCTCATAATGTATGAACTGGTGTGCAGTGTTTTATTTTTTCGAATCTGGGACCATTTTTCACAATTGAATGTATAATATTACCTTCTACTAAGGTAACTGTGATGGACATTTTTTTATTGCTGTAATGCAATATTTCAGGCAGCTTCACATCTTTCACACTCCAATAACAACAATTGCAACTGTGACCATGAACACAGACAAAAATCCAGCTGTCATCATGGTGATTGTGGCACAACAAAACGGTCAAGTGTCGTTGGTGTATGCTGATGATACCTTGATGACTTGCAGGGATTCAGAATTAATGTAGGTTATCGCTAGTCATAGTAAAGTCATCATCGTTATCATAGTATTGTCTTATATATTGTTGTCATTTTTATTGCAATAGTATCGTCTTGTATATTTTTGTCATTGTTGTTGCAATAGTATTATCTTGTATATTGCTGTCATCATTATTGTCGTAGTATTGATTTATATAACATTGTCCCTGTCCTTGTCACACTGTTTGTCTTGTACGTACAATATTGTCATTGTTGTTGTCATAGTATTGTCATTGTAATTGCCATGTATAGTCTGTAATTATGTATAGTTCTTGTAGATTCGGCAAACTCTGTACCGCCATTTATGAGCTAATGTAACGCATTATGTAATTTGGCATTACCAGGTTTGACTGTGTTCTGTGTGTTGACTCGGACAGAGATATGATCGTCTGTTCTACAGATAATGGCACAATAGCTCTATGCTATTTAAAGTCCACAGATCAGGCAAGTACCCTTCTGCAAAGAAATTTAGGTTATTGTGTGTAGAGTGATGCATAAAGTCTATTTCTTTACTGCATAGATTAGGGTGTTTTTTATGTGTTTATATTACCCTTTACTGTCGCAAGGAATATATATTTATAGAATAGATGGCCAATTACAGATATGCTTGTGGTGAAATTGTGGTTCTTCTATATTGTTAGCATCTATTCTTGAAGCTGATCTCTCAGTACATGCTTTAATCTAACCTGTCTCTTGTTTGACTAGCCTAGTCAGGATCACAATTTCTCTGTGTACGTGATCTGCTACGTTTTATCAACGTTCTACTTGCGTTACAGAAAAAACCAAAGCTAATATGGCCAGATGAAGAGAGCAACAGTGAGTCGTGGACTACCATCCAGCACCTGTCAGCAGGCAAAGAAATCTTCCAAAACTGGGTGCTGGCTTGTTGCTGTGACAGTAACAGAGGGGAAGTGTATGCTGGTGACTCGGAAGGCTATCTTACTGTCTTCCGTAGAAGTAATTCCAACGCATTGGAGAAGAACTTCTTCTCAAGGAAGGTAAGTCATGAGGGTTCTGGAAAAAAATTTCATCTCTGTGGCAAGCTTGGGCTTCTATAGCTAGAAATGCGTGTAATTGTCACACGTAATGTAATGTATATTGTGTCACGTGTATTCTATTGTCAGTCATGTATTGTAAACTTTGGTGAACTTGCATGTTCGTGTAAAGGTATGTCTATCCATAACTGCACTTTAGCGTACAAAGTGAGCTGTGCATCAATATATGTTATAAGGTTTACAATTAGTAGTACAGTTTATCTGACAATGGCTGTAATTCTGTTCCAAAGGTCCATGATGGAGCAATAACATGTATGACACTGCTACGCAGCCACTGTGCAATTGCAACCGGATCGGACGACAAAACCATCAAACTTCTCAATCTTTCAACGTGGAAGCAGGTACTGATACTGAAGTGCCTAAGCTTGCATAAATAATCTATTTATCTCTTTATACGTTAGGTGTAACCTCAGGGTACACCAATAAAGCTGAGGCTGATCACAACTATTGTATTAGCTCATGGCTCTTGAAATGGTAAATATTTTATCCAAAATATTACTTCTCCGTGTGCAGTACTCATTGCGGCCTCCCTGTTTGTGTATCAATATTCAGCATGGTCTTTTGCTTGTGCATAATTCTAATTATAAGACTGCTCCCAATGTTAGAAAACGATTGTTTTTATAATTACTGGATAATATAAATTTATTTAGTAGTTGTTGACTGTATACCAACAAAGATTTTCTGCTTTGGAAAGGGCCATATTTTATTAAGGTCTTATCAACGCTTCTTATAAAAATCACTGGAAAATAATCTTTGGGCCGAAACTCTCCAACTTGCTGCATGTAAATTAAAAGCATAATTTCACTTGTATAGGATTTATAAGTACTAGGTAAGAATATCTGCACCAGACATATATCAGATGTACCAGAATGTATGCATTTGTATACCAGATATACCAGATAGGTGCTTTGCTCCCTGTAGTAATTTAATGCTTACATCGATTTGTATTTGACATATGTGACCCGCTCCAGCATAATACGGACTAAGTCGCAAGTCATTGTTTTCAGTAATGAGCCCGCACACATGTCAATGCTGAAAATGGCCTACCAGGACAAAAATGAGATTTTTACAAAAATAAGTTTCTAAGTGCATATTTAATCCGGATATATAGGTTCAGATATCTCTAGATTATTATGGTAATTTTTAATTAAAAAAAAAAGAAACTAAATTTTTTTAAGGGCCCCTGACCGCTCATCCTCGACTGGGCCCCTTACCCGGAACGCTTTATCTCAAAAGCTGTATATTCCGAAAGAAGTCGGTTTCCGATCTTCAAATTGCTGTAGATCGGTCAATTCTTTAGATATAGCCAAATATTATATATCATTTTAAAGGTAATTAAATAATTAAATGATCTATTCAGATATGCACATAACTCAATTTGTAGAATTTCCTACTTAATCCTGGTTCTGCTGGAGCGGGTCACATATAAGGTCTCTGTCAACTATGCTAATCAAAAGAAAGGTCCAGGGAATGAAACTGCGGGAATGGTTCAATTAATTCTTCACTATCATCTGTAGCTGTTCCGTTGCTAGTCAATATTAATTCGTCAAAATTTGAGAGCTCTTCGTATGGAATAATACCTTATATGTCCACGAAACAACGTCACTGTATTGACGTTTGGACTACTTGATGTTTTCAGGTTGGGCAGTTTTATGCGAAAACCGAGGTGACAAGTCTGTGCAGCTGCAATGGAACCCTGATTGCAGGAGACAAGCAGGGGCGCACTATCTTTCTGCAGCCTGCGAAGATGACTGACATTTGAACTAGAGAAAGAAGTAAAAAATAGCATATATTGATCAGGCCAGAGACGTGCCTTATAATTATGGAACTCATATACTACGTACTAGTGCACGTTTAAAGAAGCACTGTATGGTGTGATGCACGCATACAATATATCTATATATATCTATGATTACATTTGGACTTACCTCAAGTATAATTTTAATGATTTCATCATGGAATTAAATATTTGTGTGTGCGTGCGTGCGTGCGTGCGTGCGTGCGTGCGTACGTGTGTGCATGCATACGTACGTGTGTGCGTGCGTGTGTATGTGTGTATCAAGTCATATAAACTATGATTAAATATAAGTATAATGTAGCCTGACAAAGAGACATAGAGACATGCTTTCTAGAAAGCTCGCTTTTTAAAATATATGACCTTGTTTTTATATAAAGTAAATTCTAAATTCTTAAAATTAATCTGCATTATATAACATCAAGTAATACTAAATTAGTAGTTTGCAAGGTTATGTTCACTGCTGGTTGATTAGTTCCAATAAACCAAGATCAAAGACGCTTGTAATATTTTCTGTTTAATGCTGATCAAGTATGCCAAGTATGTTTAATGTATCATTAGTAGGCTGCCTATATAATTATTTAATGAATACTATATGGTATAATGCTTTACTGTGTTATTTTTATGTTTTAAATGGAAATCTTTATGTTCACGTAATTAAAAAAACGTTATAAAACTCATTTTTGAGTGGAATGTATGGTCGGTGTAATATTGATAGTTATAGAGATTACATTTTCGTGATATGCATGTTAAATACATTACAGAGATTTAGCAGAAATTATTGTCGGAAGCATCACTGTGATCACTGAGTGTGTGGAACCTAGATGTTATAATAAATTCTTGAAAACCCAATATATGTTCATACGTACAATCGATATCGTTTTACTCTGTTATCTACGACATCCTTGGCTGACACATTGTAATTATATGAGTATAAAATACCTTCATGACTACCCACTATGTTCCAGTGAGACACCCCTTGATCATACTTTCACGTCTAACATACCTGCTTATATATGCATACATGCTTACCCATTTGGGGTTTATGCGTTCTCTCATCGGCATCTAATGTTCTTCTACTTACCTGCCTCTCATCCTTAGTCGCTATCGCGTGCGTGCGGACGTGCGTGATTGCGTACGTGAATGCGTGCGTGCATGTGTGATTGCATCCTGATTGCATGCATGCCTGAGTGCGCGATTGCATGCGTGCGTGCGTGCGTGTGTGCGTGCGTGTCATTGTGTATATGCTGCAACTCTACTCGGCTCACGATTATCTTCTTGCTCTTAGCCAGCGCAAAATTACTCGGCTAAAATCGATGTAATTAACTCTTAAAGGGAGAGTTTACTCTAGGTTCTAGGATTATTTTCAGCTAATTTAGGTTATAATTACGCTACATGAAAAGTTTCATGGTTCAATCACCATTAGAAATTTTTTTTTTTTATGTTTTAAAACTAACGACTAAAGTTTGATTACAACGACGGTGGCGCCACTCAAAGCGCACGATCTGATAAGTTGCGCAAAACCACCTTCTAGCCAAGGGTTTTTTTTATTATGTTTTTTATTATTTTTATCGTTTTTTTAATTATGTGAACATAAAGATTTCCATTTAAAACATAAGACCGAGAGTGTTTCTTATTTATTCATTTAAAAGCAAAAGGATTGTAATATCTTATAAACGACATATAGTTTCAGTTATAATATGGATAAATTTGCCCTAAAATGAATATCGTTCGGTTAAATAGCATTTAGGTAATAAATTTAATTGCACTTTTGTGATTAGCCCTTGGTCTGTAACGTGCAAAATAAATTGTCAAATACGCAACTTTTTCGGGGTGGCAGCACGGTCGCGGGTGTCATGGCGCCGTTCAAATTTCGTAGCGTTGATGTGTAATTAATTATAACAATTAAATTAGGTATCTGGTGACAAATACATGTGGGTATAGACGATTTCTTATACAGTAAGTACAGTTGTATGCAATAAAAACCTAGAGGTTACTGTCCCTTTAATTTTACTGGAAACAAGACTGAAAGCTTGACTCTATCTAATCCAGTCTTTCATAGCTTGACAAACTAACAAGGGCATCTACGAACGTTTGTAGCAAACTATAAGTCCACCATTCGCTACTTTTCTTACATGGTCATCGTTTTGAAATGACTCGGTCGTCCGCGCTAATTTACAAGGTGCGCTTGATCTTTAGAAAGTAATGGGATATGATTCATCTTTATCATTTCTAAACCAGCTATCGAGAGGTCTTCATCATGATTATGAAATTCGATTAGCTTACCGTACGTCACACCTGATCTTGGGCGTCCTCATTTGCACTGCATTTGCGTAAGCTGCATCACACGCAAATATCCCGCTCGCATTTTATGGTCGGATGCGATTAATGTACGCAGACGATACCCTTACGGACTACGTGCCCGTGAGAAGCTGTGGCCCAAATTCGTTTATTCGTTTGCTACATCAGTGCATGATTGGTATTGACATAATTATAATTCACGCGAGGATTATTAATTATAATTATCGTAGCTTCGTTCTCGAGCTTCGCTTCGTGAGTGTCGAATGCGAGTAGCAGAAGTAGCGAGATAGACCCGTGCATTATTTGCAATATAGATAATAATATATGCAATATTTATTTACCCGTCAGACTTAGGAGATCGAGGGTCGTAAACGCGTGCAGTGTTCACGAATAACGGCGAATTCTCCCCTATATATATATCAGGAGTGTTTTAATATAGACAGTCTATATTACGTGTCTATATACATATTGTGTCCATATTATCAGGAGTGTATAATTATAAGGATAAGAATCTCTATATAATACACTCCTGATATTATGACACTGCTGATAGTATAGCGCTTGTAGCTTGTAAGTGTGAATGGCATGTTTGTGCGAAGAGTGAGCGCGAGAGAGCTCCTTCGAGGTACTTGCATGGCGTTGCACTCGTGCCACGAATTCGCATATCGTTGCAATTACAACGATCGGAATCAGCGGGTGCCATACGCTACACTGTCTCCTTAGATCTATGTGGCTTCTTCGTCGCAGTATCTTGTGTCAGTAATCAAATGAATCCTTTCACTGAGAGGTATACCGTGAGATTGCATCCACCGCGTAGACTTGCGCGTGTTTATTTCCTCTGCGCTTTGATCTGAGTAGGGAAAAAAGAAGATACTTGCTCTAACGCGCCTACGCACTCACCAATGGTCACTGTGCCGCTACTACCTGAAATTTACACGCATGCGCAATTGTATGTGGCCCCCGTGACTTCGATCGTTCCTCCTTGCCCGATTACACTCACCCACCCCACTCCATTACATTACATTCGGTCGTGATTCGCCACGCCCATGTTCACCCTACTCTATCCAGCGTGTAGCAATGTGATGCAGCAGGCACCGAACTAGCTCTAGGACCAGAGCGAAGGGCTATAATTATAGAGCTAGTACCGAACGTGCACCGACTCACCTCACGCCAACCCCACCCATCATTGTACACCCCATCGTCGTATGCGCAGCTCGCTCAAGGAGGCTATCGAAGCGTTGTCGACACCGCGTAGTACGCGCGCAGCGGTCGTGGGCGTCATAAGCAGTCATAGCGTGTAGTCGCTCACATCTGCTTCGCGGTCACCAATACTGTCGGAGTGATTAATGCCGAGTTACCAGCTGCGACACGTCTGTAGGCGATACCAGTTATTAGCACCTGCGCGTGCGGACGTGCGTCTGTCTGTTCCTGCTGATCGGTATGTGAGTTTTTCCCCTCGAATTTCTTCACTTTTAGTATTTCTAGTAATTTTTCTAAGTAATCTAAACACACTGAGGAAAAGGAGAGACAGCGACGATGGTGACAGGACAATGACGCCAAGACATGACAGGTGGCGCGGGTGATAGCTACGACATAGTTAATCTAACATTAGAGATGTTTGCATGAGTTAGTGGATTTAGATGGTTTAGTGTTGCATGATGAGTGGAGCACTATGTGCCTGTGATTGCAGTGTGTTCTTCTTACATGTCCAAAGCGGTCAGCTTACATTGAGTGTATGGCCATGACTTACATCGGCCTAAACTTCGGCCTAAACATCGGCCTATTATTAATTATTAATAGTTAAAAGAAGCACACTTTTGCGCTCATTAGACAAAACATCAAGGCCAATATCTTCCTCACGTGCGTATTTACATGAGCAGAGTGTATGGCCTATATTGATTAAATTTTTCTGTATAATTTAGCGGCGTATTCATTAACATATTAATTATTAAATATTACGTTGTTATGGAATCCTCCTCTTCGTTACGTAGCTGCATGGTGCGTTTGTCTTGCTAATGCTGGAAATGCCGGCAATATTGAGCTGTCATGACAAAAACTAGCAGGGGTGAAGTTCTAGAATCGATGGCAAAGGGCATATGACACCAGTGGCGTAGCCAGGATTTTTTAACAGGGGGGGGGGGGGCAAAAACAGCGAACTGTGCAAAATGGTGGATGACTTAATATTTTAATGGTTCCTCCGCTTCCCTCTCCACACCCTACGTTCCCCCACCTCTCAGCTCAGCAATCTTTGTTTCAGGCGCCATGCATAAAGACAACATTTTTGTTCGTTGTTCTCTGCTACCAAGATATATAAACGGAGGGGGTGAAAAACAGGCGGGGGGGGGTATGGGGGTCCTCCCCCAGAAAAATGTTGATCGCAGGAGTTGGTATTTGAGGCACTTTTGAGTACATGTACAGCCTTCATTCTGACTAGGACAATTCTCTTTTTAGTAGAACAATTCTTTTTTTCTTTTTCTTTTTACGTTCGGATCAACAGGGGGGGCATGGCTCCCTTTGGCCCCCCCCCCCTAACTACGCCACTCTATGACACGACGCGAGGTCGATGTTATTTTCTAACACATGTGGCAATCCCGCAAAAAAACACCAGAAAAATCTATATATTCGAGCATTTTCGCCGTTGTAGTCTGTGTAATATTCGTACTGGCAATAAATCAAAGCGAGGCAATATCGCAGCTACACAACTGTGATCATTTGCGTCGAAGCTGACATGCAGGCCGCCGCATACTGCGCAGCCGTAACCGCCGCCTCACAACTCCCCCTACCCTCGTAATAACATGTACTATGGTAGTAGGGATACTATGACAGACTCGACAGACATGGCCGCCCGCGACAACTACAAGGTGTGCATCTTCATGGGATCGGTGAGGCATCGGCGACTCTGTGATCGAGTAACGGTCTTCGTGCGAGAGCTGTTGGAGAACACCGGCCACGAAGTGATTATCATGGGTAAGAGCACTAGCTGCGTCAGACGTAGCTCTAGAACTATAGCCATTCGCTCCGACACAGGCGCCGTGGTCCTGTGACGGAGCGAAAGGCTATGGTTCTAGAGCTGCATGCGTCAGATGTGACGCGACGAACGCGAGTCCGCGTGAGAATCTCGCTGGTTATTGGAATTCCGATTTATCGAATCCGAAAAGTATTCGTAGCCGCGAATGTCGCTCGTCCTCGAACACATCGCGCCTTTGCCCGTTAGCATCCGTGTACGTGACGTCCGTGTGCAGGTGTTCCATTAGCGAGTTGAAGATCGTTTGCCCATTACAATGCTGCGGTGATGTGCCGCTACGCTCTTCACCGTTCCTCCGGTAGTAGCGCTTTGAACGTATACCTTTGGTCAAGATAGCGTAATGAAATCTTGCTGTACCGAGGACTTTCTTCCTGTAGTATATAGCACGGGCACACGTGTGCCCTCTCGAGTATAATATGCCATGCGTGCTCTGTCTATGTATCAGCCATCGATCCTCTTGAGATGCAGGTAAAATAAACGCGTGAAAAAATAAAAGGTGAAAACGCGATGAAGATAAGATAAGATAAGATAATTATGCGACCGCGGAACACGATGCGCCCGCTGTATAAGTCGCAAACGATGGGCAGCACGAAAGCATCGCTCTACACGGAGAACGCGTTCACAGCCGCAAACGCTCGAGTTCGTAATCCGAATCTTGCGTCTCGTTTTCATAAAAGCGATTATTACTTGCGTGTTCAGACGGTTCGTTGCGCGGCACAATCGTCGTGTAAGACACAAAAGGGGAATGGAAAATGCGGCATTGACGGCCGCGAATAGTTGATTTCACAGAGAGACGATTATATTTTCTCTCGTTTGAAACCTACCTGAATATTATAGAGACGCGTTCAGCCATTTCGTTATTTCGTATAGCTAGGATGACACCAGAGATTGCCCGACACAGGGGCGAAGGTCCTCGATGAGAGGGAATACCAAAATAATTCACAATAAGAATAGGAGGCCAAATGCTATCTTAAAGTAGGGGATCCGATTTTGTTTGAAACGTGAACATGTAAAGTGGCCTCTTTAGCATCTTCACCAGGAAATGATTGCGATATAACATTAATTATAATTTAAAAATTGTAATATATCATATGTACAAATAAATTTGCCCGCGGTCCTGCTGATTTTGATTTTGTTAATTACTGCGTGTAACGCAGCGCTACGGAATGAGAGAGATTGCAATCTTTTTTCGTAGATGGTACAGTCGACGAGTTACTTCAATTTTTCCCCGGCAGGGGTTGTAGTCCGCTCCTCTTTTCCTCTAGCGCCACCCCTGTCAGACAATGAAGGGGTGCACGCGAGTTCAGTCCCGATAAATATCAAGCAAGTGAGACCAAGAGCCAAGAGTGGCGTATGAGTTTCGTGCCGATGTCTCTCCCGGCCTCGCTCGCGTCCCACCAATATCGCATCGAGGAGCCCTGCGCCCAGAGTCGATACCTACCTACAGTTATTACCTACGATTACCTAGCAGACGATAGCCTCGTTTATCGCGATCATACGCGGTCGCTGCTCAGTGGAATTAAACGTAGGAGACCCTGCTCCTGTGCCAAACACACTAATTGGCTCATCGGAAAACCATACTAATTGCCGACCTTGTATGGAGATATAGCTTATATATATATATATATATATAATATATATATATATATATATATATATATATATATATATACCTTGATACCTCGATCATTCATCTCATACTGACGGTTAATTTCATGTTATCGAGCGCCGTTCGGTGATAATTAAGATGCTTACAACTCTGTCGCTTGCTGAACAAATGTTCTCGGCTTATACTAATTTCGCCCGGAGAATTCGATTTCTTGTCACGGTGTGATTTCATCTTGCCGGGTTCGTTCAAATTTGGTGTTGGTAAAAATATTCTGATTACTCTCTTCCTTGATGCTTTTACGACATCTCCAGTTAACTTCTCAAATAATGCACAGCGTGAATAGATAACTAATGCGTAACGACACTACGATAGACCATATGAGGAGTGAATAATAATAGATAGAAATAGAATCGACAGTATAAGTATCGACAGTAATAGTATCGACAGTATAATAGATGGAAATAGAATAGAAATAGAAATAGAATTGATCTATTATTATTCACTCCTAACCATATGTATAGTATACTGCTGTGAGCGGTGACGACATGGTTAGTACTAGTGTGTACTAGTGGAGCGCGTGGGTACGTGCACATGCACGCGCGTGCAGGCAGATAAACTTACTGACAGTTTTGTTAGAATCACTCGGCAACATGAGCTCGTTATCCAGATGCTTTTTGGTGACAGATGTCGATGGTATTCTTATGCTAGGGACACGGGAGTGTGTGCGCGTGCGTGCGCATCTGCGTGCGCGTGTGAGTCTGTGTCTGTGTGCGTGTACGTACGTATCTGTGCGTGTGCGTGCCTGTGATCGCTTGTGCGCCCGAGCGTGCCTAAGTGTGTACGTGCTTGCATGTGTGGGTGTGTGCGAGAGTAAAAATAAGAGTAAAAAACTACTTTTTCGACAATGAAGGTAATCACTTTTCAGACTACTGAATTCAAAAGAGTCACTGTGGACTCTTCTGTAACACTGCGGCATACCGCGCTTGATGTCCATCACCTACCCAGAAATTTCAGAGAGTATTCCCGAGCGTGACAAACACACGCACACACACACGCACGCGCGTACACAAAGACACGCGTACGCACAAAAACGCACACACGCGCGCACACACACACGCACGAGAGAAAAGGAGAGAGATAGATAGATAGATAGATAGATAGATAGATAGAGAGAGAGAGAGAGAGAGAGAGAGAGAGAGAGAGAGAGAGAGAGAGAGAGAGAGAGAGAGAGAGAGAGAGAGAGAGAGAGAGAGAGAGAGAGAGAGAGAGAGAAAGAGAGCTCCATGAACTAGGGGGGGGGGGGGGGGGGGGGGGGGGGGGGGGGGGGGGGGGGGGGGGGGGGGGGGGGGGGGGGGGGGGGGGGGGGGGGGGGGGGGGGGGGGGGGGGGGGGGGGGGGGGGGGGGGGGGGGGGGGGGGGGGGGGGGGGGGGGGGGGGGGGGGGGGGGGGGACGGCGGGGGGGGGGGGGGGGGGGGGGGCGGGCGGGGGGGGGGGGCGGGGGGGGGGGGGGGGGGGGGGGGGCGCAAATTTTGTTCTTAGACCCTTGGAACTGAACTTCCACTAATGATGGCGAGCTACAAATGACACACCTCAGCGCATTGAGGATATCCCGCTGCGGCCAAGAAATGCGAGAGGCATCATCAATGACGCAGACGCTTTCGTCTACGTGTCTACGGAGTACTTATCAGACGATTCCACCTGACGCTCACTAACATGATCATTCATTTCGATACGGACATTTTCTCGGGCAAGCCAGCGGCGTTGGTCTGTTACTCTGACGGTATGGTATGAATTTGTTAGCAATACGTACATTAGAATTTGTTGAATGCACAAATCAAGCGATTCGTCGACCGATAAGCAGACATGAAAGAGTAGTCTTGCAATATTAAATAGATCGAATAATTTTGCATGCGTTGTTACAGGCGAACAACCCAGAATACGATAGTCCATAACAATTTACCAATCGTTCCATTACAATACCCATTCTCACATATTTAAAAGAGAAAATTCTGAATCATCATACCGTCAGCAGCTGTTCATCCGACTAGCGCAATCGAATTTCTATCGCGACGGAACGATACGCATGCTCACAATCCTTTCACGTCTGCCAGGTGTCTTCGGGTGCTGTTCGGCGCGCCATGGCACACCGCGCCTTCGTCGCAGCTACGGAGCCCTGACGATTCCGACGATCCTCTACACCGTCGACGCCGGCGCAGATAGACAATCAGCGTGCAGCTCGCAATCTCTCACATCACCTTCCAGGCGAAACGCCTGATCGCGCACCTCGACATACTGCTTAGCGGCGTTCACGACCCACCGAAAGGAACCGTGGTGCTCCAATATAACCGCTAATCTATATAATATATAACCGGGTAATATAATATATATATAGTAGTTAGTAGAAACGTCAATGAATGACGTAGGTCTATCTACGTTACAACCAACGCTACGTATATATATTTATCAGTGAGTATAAGTGTCATCGGTGAACAAATCGAATCGCGCTGGCGCACACCTTATTGGATGTTAGTGTGCACGCGCTCGTTGTGCTCGACATAGGCAATTCTTGTTACTATATCTGTGAGCTAGCACGAGGTTTTGCAACGTTTACGTAGTGATTTCTAGTAGTTCTAGTATACTTACTACTAGAATATAAATATATATACTAATGTATAATAATTATAACGAAAATGTATATAAATATATATAATATATATTGTGGTGTGGGTGTGGTGTGGTGTGGTGTGTGTGTGTGTGTGTGTGTGTGTGTGTGTGTGTGTGTGTGTGTGTGTGTTTCTTTTACCAATTTTGCAACTATATTCGATCCAATAATGGGTTTTCATACCTTGCGGGAAATTTGTTGACAATAATACCTCATGTAACGAAAATTGGCCTATTGCTACGAGATTACTACGGTTACGAACAAGATCAAATGCTCAAAAAATAAAATATGACAGGAGCGCCACTATGCTGTTCTATATGCCGGGTTTCCTCGTGTAATCCCAAAGGATGTGCACTTTTTCAAAGCAATCTGAAACCGATCATCTCATTTTAGCTGCAAAACTACGGCCACAATGGTTGGTAATTCATGGATAACTTATTTATCTCATTGAATATACTTTCAGACACTATTTATTTAAATATATTTAATGTTATACGTCGCCACGAATACTTTGATTTATACACATACGCATTCATGTAATATCTGTAATAGCTACATTCGTGTTCGCGTGGATGACCGTTTATCATATGGACTAGTAGTTAGTAGAAACGTCACTGAATGACGTAGGTCTATCTACGTTTCAACCAACGCCACGCAGGTGAAGCCAAGATAATGCACAATCAAGGCGAAGTAATTGTGACTATATATATATATAACGTAGCACAATCACCGTCGAGCTGATATGTCGGGTACGCGTAGTACAAATGAAAGGAATCAGTCTCGTAAGAACTGAAGACAAACAAGTTGAAAGCAACATACGCTGTGTCACATCATCGATCGACACAGAGGATCACTTTTTGCTTTTTGTGTGTAATGCTGTGTTTGACTTGGGCGTTTATCGTTTTTAATGCCGATTAAATAGCCATATGCTTCATTGACATGTCCATTTCAGCATGAAACGGGATACAGCATATTAAACTTTACTATAGGTTTAATTAGTTTACCTCGCTGTCCAATGTATAATTGCTTGGAATGAATTGTCGGAATGTAAATTGTGAATGTGGGAGTGTATTTAACCACATTTGAATTCTTGGTGATTGGAAACCGAGCTGTTTTGTGATTCTTGGTGATTGGTGGTAGAGTTATTCTCAACTTGGGGACTCAGATGGTACCCCTTGCCCTCTAGTCGTGCGAAACCTAGATACAATGGTAACTGTAGTTATTATATAGCAGCCTTCAATTCAAATACGTTACATGATAAAATAAATACTGCAGTAACAATAGCTAGGATAAATGCACATGTGTAATTGCTAGTCATATGTAGAAACACATTACCTTGTGCATACCGAAATATACATGTCTACTTAATTTAGATTAACTCCATACGTCCCCGTAGCTGCCCCGAAATTAGCCATCACTTGCGGCCTAGCCATCAGGCTTATGCGTCGGCCGTACGAACTAAATAAATTGTGAAGATTACGTAGTAGGATACAAATAAACGTAGTTACGCTGTATGTTTGTTTCGTGCGTGTCCTATCAAACGTTTCATTATTTATAAGCGTTACTGACTTGATCAGTGAAAATTGAATGGAATATTATGGCCCAGTCATACATACGCGACGCACAGCCCGCGCATTTAAAATTAATCAAAAAATGGAAAATAAGATCAGTGCGTCGTTGTGCGTCCAACTTTTGTCAGGATTTGGGAGAAGCTAGCGAGTTGACAACGAATGCACAGCGTGTTGCTAGCGCGCTGCGCGTATACAGGCCGCATACAGAGCGTATACAGAGCGCACATGTTAAAAAATCCAACGAATGCACAGCGTGTTGCTAGCGCACGGAACGAATGGTCCGCGCATGCACCGCGCATTCAACGCACAGCCAGCGAACGATCAGGTCACCGAACGAACAGGTCAGGGATATGGTGTTGTGAGGCACCCTCCACCCATAGGACATAAAGTGATACTTTGTCCCAGGGGCAAGATGCCGCAGAGTGAGGGCAAGCTTCAGACCAGGGTCGAGGGCCTCTCTGTAGGTTGTATTCTGCTTGGTGATCCTCGGACCCATTCTGGTTAGCAGCTCGTCGAACATCTCGGGGGGGCATCCGCATGAAGTTCTTGAAGGCTGCCTGGTCTTCGTTACGGAGTTCAACAAGTAGCTGGTCATACAGGCCAAATTGTCGTCGCCTACCGATCCACGGTCGGACCCAGAACATCCGTTGACCTCTTCTCTTCTCCCTCTCCTGATGACATAGACTTGGTGAAGTGCCAGTTCCATAACGTTCTGCTGATGTTGGAGAACCGCGATTTCGTATTGTAGTCGCAGCCTGTCGGGATCCTCCATCTTCTGAGGTGGTTCTTCTAGACACGATCAGCAGGAACTTCTGTCATCACCCATGAGGGTCGGAGGAGAAGTGATGATGTGGAGGTGGGGCGGGACCCGTTTATATACCCCATGGCTACACGCTGCGTACACGCTAGCAACACGCTAGAAGAACGCTGGGCGCGCTACAGACTCGTTCAGCACTCGTTCAGCACGCCCATATTCGCTGCATGTTCGCTGGACATGCGTTAGAAGCACGCTAGGTGTGCACTAGGTGTTCGCTACACCTCAGCCGACGAACATACAACGAATACCCAGCGTGTGCTCCGCGTCCTTCTGGCGTGTACATTATTGCGTTGAGCTCCGGGCACATTTTTGTGCATGCACAAAAATCCCGACTCACACAGCGAATGACAACGAATGCATAGCGTTGGTCCAGCGCGCTCGACGAACGTGTAACGAATGCTGACGCACACCCAGCGAAAGACAACGCAATGGCACTAATTTTTCAGTGCGCGGGCCGTGCGTCGTGTATGTGTGACTGGGCCGTTAATTACGGACCCAACAATGACGTTTGCTTATAATTATATAGTGACTAGCGAAATCGCAACATTTCATTTTGCTTCGCAGTAGTTTGTATTTTTTATAATCATAACAAATAAACTAACGTTTGCTTTGGAAGATTGTAGATATTGTAGATTACATTTTGCCCGGTTTTTATTGCACGCAGCGTGTGTTCACTGTGTTGCAGCGGTTACACGGTGATTCGTCTGTCATTGACGTCTGGTTATTATACTAATAATTGTGAAGATATTAAATTTTTCTTCCCGCTGTTCTGCTGTAAATTCTGTTAACAAACGTTTGGACTCGTTGCCATGACAACCAACTCAACTATTTCCCTATGGCCGACGCGTAAATTAAGCGGCAAGGAATGCGCGAAGAACCATTCGTTCCATCGTAACATATATGAGCTTGGTGCGTTAGTGCTTAGTGCGCCACCTACGGGCGGATTAATGAGGATGTGCTAAAAGGCACGCAGGTATGCAATATGGAGGGGGCAGTTATTTCATGGAAACCGGAAAATACCAGATGATATATTTACGAACAGAAGTCATCCGGGACGCGGGAGAGCCGAAATTACAATTTTAATTAACCGGAATACTGAGAATGGACCTTAGGCCTCCACCTTGGTGCCGACATCAGGGGTAAAAAGCCGAGATACCCATTCTAAAAAAAGATAATCAATTCTGTGAGGACGCAGTAAACGCTCAGCAAAGCGGTGTTCATATGCGGCCTGAAGCTTTTATGCAGGACCGGCCAGAGTACGACTGTGACCTGGTGTTTGTTGGAAAACTAGCTGTGTAAAACTCGATCTTGATCAGCTCTCTCGATATATTTCGCACTACGGAACATATGAAATATATGACACAATTACATATTTTATTTTATTTTAATGTTATATATAATAGCTACGTATATACATTATTATATAGAGAGATGTGGGGAGGGAGGGAGGGGGAGGGAAAGCAGGAGATGGGAGGTGGAAGAAACAGCTAGAGGGAGAGAGCGGGCGGCAACAATCATTGACAAAGAATTTCATTCGCTCTTCATCTGAAACGCTATGCTAGTTGCAGTAACATGTGAAAACAATCAGCAAGATGATCGATTAATGATCTAGTTATCTGTACATATAATCAATTAAACCATATCAATATATACATATATATATATATATATATATATATATATATGTATGTATAGCGTGAAATTTTCAACTATATGTGTACAAAAATATTATAATTATGTTAATGATATCCTTATTCAAATCTTACCTGTTATTGTTTTAATAATTTTGACATATTTTTATCATTATTTATTAATTCGCCTCTTGTTAATCGTAGCCTAACTAGCTGTACGTTCAAGTTATCCTAAATGTACTAGAACAATGGTTTGTTGTCAAAGGAGCACATAGTTTTGTCGTGTCTTCTAGTGTGTATTTAACCTTGTTCTTACTTTTACAGACGAGCAAATTTCTGTTATATTGCAATGCTTAGTACAAACTAATTTGTAAAAAGAGCTAAATTCAAACATGAACATTGAGTGGGTAATGTACCCATGTTGACTGTTTTTAATAACAAGCATAAATATCTGTAATATTGGGTAGTACACGCACTCAAACATATCATTATGTTCTATGTAACCATGCAGATTGAGAATGCCCTAGCTGTCATCACACCAATAATGCTTAAATCCTCCAGTAGATGGCGATACCTATATGATGCAGATAACATCTGCAGCTGTGTGTACAGCTATCCAAAAGAAGTAGTAGCATTTTCTTGTAATTATACTTTTTATTTAGAGAGAGCATGCCGTCTATTTACTTTATTAATAAAAATTAAAGCGCTTAGTAATACAAAAGTTTCCTGTACCAAAGCGGGATGCATAAGCTCGCGTGCATGCCTGAATCTGGTAAATGAAGTGATATTTTGTTCAAATTACACATGTAAAATGGAGAGCTACTACTCCTATTAGTTTGAGCTAGATTTTGTCCCTTACTTGCAACGTTTAACACACACACACACACACACACACACACACACACACACACACACACATACACACACACACACACACACAGATACACAGTCACACACAGAGT
>NW_014577535.1:103084-111344 GCF_000485595.1 Priapulus caudatus | reverse complement strand
ACGACACGTACACACTACACTACACACTACGACTACACAACACTACACACTACACACACACCAACTTCACACACACACACACACACACACTCACACACACACACACACACACACACACACACACACACACACACACACACACACACACACACACACACACACACACACACACACACACAAACACAGTCACACACACACCCACACAACACGTAGCAAGTTCACTGAATCAGCATTATATTTCATCAACGATATACTAGCGCTGCAATGCGCTGTCTGCTAGAACAACTCATATACTGCGTTCACTACCTAGAAAATGTAACAGCTTTGTTCTGCACCTATTGCTTGGAAGCATGTACAAATCAACGTTATAGTGACGCGGTAAGCAAGACATCATTTATTCTGAACCCAATCCTTCGAAATCCCCAGATTATTATTCTATAAATTACAATAATTATTTACAATATATTAAATATTGATTAACACATCCAAAATTGTGAGGGCTTCGAGAAACCTTTGTCCATCAGATATGAGTCAGTTCATTATAATATCTACTAACCCCATCGCCATAACATTTTACTCAAATGCGTAAGATTTACGCATGGATACTATGCGTCGTTACGTTAGCCTTCACAATGTGCGCTCAATTCTGAGGAGACATCGTCAGAAACATCGTAATGTATAATCATTACTACTATTATTATAACACATACGATAAGTTGCGACTAAAACTAGTGTTGCGAAAAAAAACGCTATGGGCGATACTAACGCTATAACATTATAATTATAGTATTAACAACGATTTAATACAATCACGTATACGTTCCTTACTATAGACTCCCCCCATATTTCTGTTTGTTAATATAGTGCTTAACCGAAGTCATACTACTACTACTACTACTACTACTACTACTACCGTCGCCGCCGCCGCCACCACCACCACCGTCACCACCACCACCACTACTACCCACCACCACCATTACTATTCCAAATAATGATTAACAATAATAATAATAATAATAACCGTAAAATAGTCTTACATCCTATATATCGGGGTCCGTGTTCTTAAAAGGATTCCGCCTTGGCAGTTGCATAAAATCTCAATAGTGTGAGTTATTACATTATATTATCGTGTTTCATCAATTTTGTCCATTGTACTGCGCCATGTAGACAGAGATTCAAGCCATCGCGTGGTTTAGATTTAAAAAATAATGTTTTCAGTCGGATACCCTTGTATTACGGATCTGAATCGCCTTACCAGAATTTTGCAGCAATATACTAGGGGCCTAAATATCATCGGATAAAAATAACGAAAGAAAAAGTAAACTAACAGAGTAGTAGAGCACATAAGTATAATAGAGATAGAGACCGAATCAACAGTGGGAAATGAACACGTAGTCCATTCCAGCAAAATTTCCTGTCCATATATGTCTTTTATTGAGGCTTGACTACTATGTGTTAATTGTTTACGAAAGACCATATTAAATCACGCTTCAGTGATTTGCAACGTAAAACCGTTTCGCTACCATGTGTTTAGAAATATGTAATGTAGATGATGAGCTAGCATTAGGCTACTGCTCCAAAAACCTACTAGTAAACGAGTGAAAATATTAACGTCCGCGTACGTAGTGCAAATATCTTACTCTCAGCATCTTTCGCCTGCAAGCATCCACAGTTCTGAAACATTTCGCTTCTGAAGAACGCGAACTAATGAAAGTCAAACAACTTTCCCTGCTGGGTACGTGCCGACATTTAGTAACTTCTTCGTTTGCGCGACTCGGTCACCCGTGTCTTTCCGTTGTTGTCCGTGCGCGTCCTGGCTAAACAGCGGGCTCGCGCGTGCGGTCTCAAATGTCCGAGTATATTCAAACCAAACCGTTGTAAACATCCGAAATCGCAATCACTTGAAACTGAAACTGCCGGGTCGCATACGAGTACACAAGGCGACAGTCAGTGAGCGAGTGAGTGTATTGCGGTTGGTCGTAAGCCAGCGAGATTATCTCGCCTTATCGGGTGCTACTGTCAGCAGGCACCCGACGCGCTCCATGCCGCGCTCTCGTATTGTGAAACCAAGCAACGATCTTGTTTGCAAAACACCGGCCCCCGAAACACTACACGACTCGTCCTACATACACCACAAACAAAGCGCGGCTCGAGGCGGCTCGAGGCCGGCTCGTCTTTCATTGGTGTTATGCAAGGTAGCATTCGCGTGTCAACAAACAAGGATCGGAATTTCGAAGCTGAACGAATATGCGAGATCGCGCCGCCGTGTGTGTCGAGCGTCTTTGGCGGGGGAGAGTATGCATAGATCTCACACGTAGTGTGTGTATTGGCTCTCCCACTCTACTTTACGAGCCGATCCCGCAATTCTCCGCATGATTTCCATTTTTCTGAATTCAGCGCTCACTGAGTTCACGAGGAGAACTGCTCAGCGGTCAGAGCTGGGCTAGCGATTACTAGTGCAACTACTGTCGGGTTATCACTGCCAGTGTAAACATAATGGGGACAGAATGGATCGAGCCTTTTGTACTCGACGTCTTTGTCAACTGTGACAATCCTGGTTAGCACGCTATTCGTTAGGGTTCATGAAGGGAAGATGCGCGTAACGCCATTCTACTGTTTTGTGTTGTGTTGTGTTGTATCGTGCAGTATGATATTGTGTAGTATTATATGGTATTGTGACGAGGAAAACGTGTTAATAATCGCCTTCGGTATATACTCGTCTCCTCCAGCAGCCTTAATAACAGTGGAAATTAACGTGACTAAACAGCATATACTATGCTTAATTTCATGATCATTATGTATAACATTTCTGATTAATAACATTAGGAGTTTATGTCGGGTTGCTTAAACTGTTCCTAGACTATTCAGAGATATGATGATTTTCTAATAAATTTAATAAAAAAAAGCTATTATTTTTACCCTAGTTCTAAACTACAATCTAGCTAACATGAGCTAATCCTTATATAACCAGGGTCCTAACCCGAGCCTATGGATCATACCATATCACTGCATGTAAATTTCATTTCTCATTACGTCGTCGATGCTATGAGGTGCTCTGTTAGATTTGAAACGGTTACTTTATTATCAATAAAAATAAATATTAAAAATAATACTATATACATGTTTATGATTGACGAACGGGTTAGTTAATAAAATGCGAAGGAACAGAGGCCTCAGCCCGTTAATTATTATTGTGCTACAGACCAATCCTAATTTAATCTCTAATGTGTTTCTTCCGTTTGCTGCCCCAGCCTATGACACTGCACGAGCAAGCAATTGAGTGTACGTGAGTGGTGCCGCAACAATGGGAGCACAATTCGTTAACAGGTGCGAGCAATCTCGCTTCATTTCACTTGCACGTTGCCAGGTATTGAGACGGCATGTCTGCCACGCGCCCTAAATGCACAGCGTCCGCTAATTTGCTATTCTACTCATTGTTAGCACGCCCCCTTTCAAAGAAATTACATTGTCACTTCTGCAGCGACGCCGCTAAATAGCTGCTGTAGACTTTCAGGTATATATATATATATATATATATATATATATAAAACGTAAATTGGTCAACACGGAATATGTATTTTAATTGCGACATCCTTCCCTGATAATGGTTCTATTAAAATATACATTCGTTTCATAATGTGTTAGCATTTATATCGCCGATGCCATTCAAAAACGCATTACAACCTATAACTACTATCAGGAGTAGATAAAGGGATTCCCTTTATCTACTCCTGCTACTATCCTTTCACCAGGAGTTTATCAATATATTGATAGACTCCTGATTTCACAGAGGGCGAGCATTCAACGGCATAATACCAATTCGCTGCATCCCCCTCACGTTATAAACTGCGGTGACGTAACATTGAAATCCTGCGATCCTCTCTATGACCCTTCAGCCATGAGCATCTAAATCTGGCACGCGTGTACCGTCTCAGGCCAGGCGGACGATTGACACGAAGCAGGCTAACAGCGGTCTATACAACCCCACCGTGTGATGACCGAGATAAATGCGTGCGGCTCCTAATCGCGGGCTCGCTCTGCGCCCTGCCTGCAGTGTATTAACACATTTAATTCATCACGAATGCGGCTTTGTGCTGCGAGCTCATCTGAGACCATTACGGTAATTAAACGAGCGCTCGTTCGCACCGCACGCAGGTATTACAAGCGCGTGCACCATTGCCGCCATCTTGTGTCGATCGTGCCCGTGTGTTTGTCACACCGTCATCAGACAGATGTCGTTTGGTGTTAGCGTGTTGCGTAAGATAGGTATGACTTGGGACAAAGAGAACGAAGGAGACTTCGTTTGCACACACACTCACACAGGTACGCGCTCGCTTGGTCGAAGTTTCTGCCCCTTGTCATCAAAAAACACCAGATTATGATGACATATGGTCATGTATGCACATCGCCCAAGAGAGGATGACTATATTTTCTAATACGTAGGCAGAACAAACAATAACGTCCACATGCACAATAAAAAAGAACGATATGCCAGGGAGCGATAGGAGACAAGGAAAGAGAGGAAGGGTGGAATAAAGAAGAAAGAATGAAGATGGAAGAAAGAAAGGAAGACTAGAAGCAGAGAGGACGGGGATATAATACAAAGATGGGAGATACACATAGAGGGAGAAAAGAGAAAAAAGAGAAAACAAAATAGAGAGGAAGAGGTAGGGGGGAGGGGAGAAGGAGGAGGAAGGGGAGGAGGTGGAGCAACGACAGATGAGACAGACTGGCGCGAGAGAATATTTGCGCTTCTTCACGGCGTGCATAATGTAAACTATATTACTTACACAGTGATTCAGCTTATATCCCTCTTCCATATGATTACATCGTGTGTTTTTGGTGGTGATTATAAGTACCACCTATAGATACGAAAATATACAACACATTTACGCTGCTCGTTTTAACAAGACTCGTTCGTTTCTAATATGTTTATAACAGTATCAGACCGATGGTGAATGCATACCTCCGAGGCCCCTACTCCGGGGATGAGGGCCCCTCGGAGAGTCCCTGAATACACACATATTGTCCCAATTACGTACTTGCATTCGGAAAACAGATGACGGCATTTAACGTCTTTGGGTTCATTCGATTTCACGCGCTACAATATCAGTACGATATGAGGTGTATTCTTTCTATGACGAAATAAAATTTAAAACGCGGCAAAATGTAGTGACAGTTTTCGTTGTGCTTATCAAGAAATTCTAATGCTTTTCCAAATTAACTTCTGATAAACTAGTATTACATTCTGGGCTCGCACACAATTAAATTCATTTCGGCGACACGTTATTGAATTAACTGCAATAAATGCAATTGATTTGCTGTTAGTTCGACTTTAAACACGAAAGTTTACTCGCGTAGTTTATTTGCTTGGTATTTATTCCTCATTATTACGTATACAAGAAAAGCGTATCTCACTCTTATTTATTACCTATTTGCTTATCTGTGGGGGCAATTAATTATGCATGCCGGTACTTAATGCATCCGCGATCTATGATGCTGGGATGCTGGAGCTAGCTGTCACAGGTTACGCCAATTTGCTACCGGAATCTAGCTCTGAATCTTCCCGATAACACAGCCTAGCGCACGACTACGCACATGCAGAACCCGGCCGTTGTGCGCACTCACGTTCGCACACTCACACACTCACGGCGCCTCCTCTATGCGCATCAAGTGCTGCCGCGGGAACGGGGGGCAGTCCTTACGCTTCACGGAATCCATCTTAACGCGGCCGCTTACCGTGCCCATCATCGTATGATAATATTGCCGGCCTCTACATGCAAATCACTCGACAACTGCGGAAATTGCGCGGCAATTACGCGGCAATGGACACGCCGCCGCCGCCGCCGCCGCGCGATATTGGCAGGCGTAATTACGCATCGGCGTTCCCGCGTGGCGAGTGAGCGGCAGCTAGCAGCCGATCGCTTGCCGCGCATTCGCTCGCTGCTCCGCCCACGCGCACCGCCCCTCTCCGCAGCGTGCATGCACTCGCCTACTCCCAGATGATGCCAGCGGGCGCCCGTACGGCTAATCATCCCGCCCGTAGCGTATGTCGCTGAAAGCATCCAGACGCTGAACAAATCACTGCCCACCGAGGGCGCATTGTGGCTGCATCAACAACAGGTCAGCGCGTTATCGCAGGACCGGCTTGACGGCGGATAAAACGCCACGCGCGCACGTCGGCGAGTGGATGCTGTGAGCGGAAGCCCTCCGTAGCTGCTGGAGAGGTCGTGCGCGCGCCGAAGTGACCAATTGCCCGAGAGAACTCTAGCGGCGAGGATCATGCTCGCTTAGCCACCGGCGCAAGAGATTGCTCGTGGGCCGAACGAATATACAGGAGACGCTCACTCGCTTTGTGTGTCCACCGCAAGTGAGATCAGTCTTTCTTGACTCATCGTTCTCTCTGCATATAGCCACCTGATACTGAACTCGTAACTGCGCGCACACGCTGGTGAGCGCCCGTTCGTACAGTATAGACAGCCAGAGAAGACAGTATAGAACTAACAGGGTACTTACCCTCCGGCGACGACGACGACGACGACGACGACGACGATTAAGATGACGACGATGGAGTCCCTCACGATGATCTCTTCGGACGTCGCGAGTAAAACAAGGGAACAGCCGACGACGCGCGTGTCGCCGTTCTCGATCGAGGCGATTCTCACAAAGCCGACGACGACGACGACCGACAAGCTGCCGACGACGACCACCGACAACAAACCGCCGCCGACGCGCGACGCCGTATCGCGCGGCGAACTGACGCCTGCCGACTACCGACTCATGCAGGACGACAGCGACGACGAGATCCTGGTCGAGACCGACACCGACGACAGCCAGCCGAGCAGTCCCGTGCACTGCAGCCGACCGGGAACACAGACGCACTGGGTCAACTCACCTCCGCACTCTCCGTCGTCGGCAAAACAAGCGCCGACTGGAAAGGTGGTCGTCGGCGGTGACAGCGGCGTCGTCGGCAGCAACAAACAGATGCGGGCGGGAGGCGGCGACGAGCTGAAATTCGGTGAGCGACGCGTAGATTAGATTCGCTTTCATGCGTTCACTTGTTTCGCGTGTTGCGTTCATTCCTGCATGCAGCGTTTCGTAAAAAACGTCGTCATCTAGAGCGCAAGTGTACGCAATTTGCAATATTACGTTATATATTACATGATGCTTATATGGTACGACTCGATGCATAACGCAGAGATCGAGCGAATAAAAGCGTACAAAGCATTACTACTGTTAATTATTATGTGCAGTGATTGTATATGATAATTTCATGTATTTAGTTACATCTCCCTGATAAGGTTTAATTGTTGTAAGTATGACTTCTTAGATGTAGAGTGAAAAGTTTAAAGAATTTTATTAGGACATAATAATAAAAACGATACTGTGACTCCAAAATCAAGAAAACTGGTTAACACGATCAAATGTTAACGTAAAGTAAGTGCAATAGCAATAATATAATCCTTGTTGTAATAAGTAATATATGATGAATTAAAAGAATACATACGTACAGGATTTATGCGTTACAACTGATAACTAACAGACGATCGAACGAAGAAATAAAAGAATCGTTGAGAGAAAGCCGCGCGCATAGGTCACTGTGAACACTTGATTCTGTTTCGAATCGGTATAGATTTAGGTTTGCACTCGTGGTATTAGTGTTTCAATACTACCTAACTAGTACACTACTCGACTGTTAATACTCGGGTGCGCGATAGTGCCTTCGTATATTGGTTCATCAATGAATATGATTACGCCTTTCGACAATTGATCGATATAATTTATATTATTATATTATAATATATTTTATATCGGCCGTTATAACATTCTCGGATAATATCAACGTCTTATATCCCACGTCTATTATTACATAGATATAGAGGATTACTGGACAGCGGGGCTGAGTGACTGACTATTCTGAGTGCATGTATGTGTGTGTGCGCGCGCGTACATGCGTGCACGCGTACATGTGTGCGTGCGTGCGTGCGTGCGTGCGTGCGTACGTACGTGCGTGCGTACATGCGTGCGTGCGTACGCGTTCGCGTACATGCGTGCGTGGGTGCGTGCGTACGCGCTAGCGTACATGCGTGCGTGCGTGGGTGCGTGCGTACGCGCTCGCGTACATGCGTGCGTGGGTGCGTGCGTACGCGTTAGCGTACATGCGTGCGTGCGTGAGTGCGTGCGTACGCGCTCGCGTACATGCGTGCGTGCGTTCGTACATGCGTGCGTGCGTTCGTACATGCGTGGGTGCGTTCGTACA
>NW_014577535.1:101953-103074 GCF_000485595.1 Priapulus caudatus | reverse complement strand
CATTTGTTTGGGTGGGTATATATAGGTAGGTAGGTAGGTGGTTGGGCAGGGGCATGCAGGCAGGCAGGCAGGCAGGCAGGCAGGCACACAGGTAGGTAGGCAAGTACGAGGGTTCGTTGAGTGACCGCGTGAATGATTCCATTTCACAGGGGTCCAGCCTGACATCGTGACAATAGGGAAGCCAGTGGGGAACGGGCATCCGGTTTCGGTTGTCGTGACGACGCGTGAAATCGCCGAGAGCTTTGGCTCCACCGGCATGGAGTATTTCAACACGGTGTGTACCGATAGCTGTTTAGTTTCGATGTTTTGCCACGAGGTGGCAGCATGATGCAGTGCTTAACAAATTCTCCCCCCAAAAATTATTGGGTATCATTTATGCTCGGTACCAAAATGTCCAGGTGGAAATTCAAAGCAGTACATTAAATGTCAAACACCGAGAAGGTAGTATCGATCCAACGAAAACAGATTTTCAGACTGATCAAAAAAGCCCACTATGAAGACGCAATACAATAATTCATTTTTACTATTGATCGAACTGCTTCCAAGATTGCCCATCAGCCGACCACCCCGCTCCTTCGGAATACAGTGTCTCAATGCAGGGGAGTGATATTTGTGATAGTTTGTGCGATGTTGGTCTCCATGCTTGCATTGACGTTGCGTCGTCTTCGCTTGCTGTAGTTTGGAGGCAACCCGGTGTCGTGCGCGATTGCGCAGGCAGTGCTGGACGTCATCCGCGACGAGGGGCTGCAGCAGAACTGCCTGGAGACGGGAAACTATGCGATGGACAGCTTCCGCAAGCTGTCGCTCAAACACAACATCATAGGCGATGTCAGGTGAGGGGGCGGGTGACACCTGGTGTCAGTAAATGACACCCCTATATATATAGATATATAGATATATAGATATATAGATTAACTATATATATATATAGGTTATCTACATTATTTCTATGGAAGTTAAACACGCGAACATGTGAGGCGTGATGCTGATGCTTTACGTGCGATATTTCCGTTTGGTTATGTCACTGTTACACGTATAACATAACTCTCTCCGTGTGCAGACAAATAGATATGCCGGGTATTTGTACATTAGAAACGTAGGTCTCACATATTATATATATA
>NW_014577535.1:95019-101928 GCF_000485595.1 Priapulus caudatus | reverse complement strand
TGCCCTATACTACTAAACTATACATGCTAAGTCGAACTGTTAATATATCTCGAAGTGCGCGATAGTGCCTTCGTATATTGTTCATTTTCAATGAATATGGATTACGCCTTTCGAGCAGTTTGATTTCGATATAATTAATATATTGATATTAAATATATTTTAGATATCGGCCGTTTAGACATTCTCCGAAATCGACCGTCTTATACTCGCACGTTAATTACATAGTTATAGAATATTTATTTGACAGTCGGGCTGAGGACTGACTAATCTGATGGTTGTATTCTTTGGGCGCGCGTACATGCGTGCACGCGTACAGTCGTCTTGCGGCGTGCGTGCCGTTCGGGTACTGTACGTGCCGTGCGTACATTGCATCGTTGCGTACGCGTCGCGTCCATGCGCTGCGGGTGCGTGCGTTACGCATAGCGTACAATTGTCGTTGGCGTGCGTGGGTCGTGCGTTCGCGCCTCTGCGTACATGCGTTGCTGGTTCGTGACATTGCTGCGTGGTTACGTACATGCGTGGTGCGTTCGTACATGTCTTGCGTAATTGCGTGACGTGTGGTACTGCTGTGTTACATTGATGCGTGCGTGGCGTACATGCGTTAAGTTGTGTGCGGTCAACTGTGGTTAGTGAGTTGTCTTGTATATTTGCGCGCGCGCGCCCTGACTCCGCGCGGCTACAATGTTTATGACGACAGTCGTGTGTGCACTAGCGAATATAAACGCCACACGGAGCGATGCGCCATCCATTTACTATATTTATGTCAGTCGTTTACACAGACAGATAAATGCAGTAACGACGCGATTTTTTTCCTTAGTACGCCGATGTCCGGCGTTTCGTACTTTACGTTACATGATCGAAATTAAGATGCTCCTTCGGCGTAATTCACGACTGAGTGCGTAAACACCGCCAGGACGAGAGCTGTTGTTTTTGTATATTTATCTCAGATGTCAGCCACGTCACGTGACCGAGGCCATCGTCCGCCTCGGTGCTGACTATAAAGTCCTTCTATGTAGAGTTAGACGCTAGTCTCTGACACTTTATGCGTTTACGCGCGCAGTATTACTACCAGGCCCCCGATTTACCCAGCTTACCCAGTCCAGTCTAATTCTCGCTATTTACTGCGTTTCCGCTTATAATTCCACACTAGTAAACGATGAACAGTAGGATGAACAGACGGTGTTATTATAAATAATGTCGCTGAGCGTTGCTATTACCATAGAAATAATATAGATAACTATATATAGATATATAGATATATTATAGATTAGATATATTTATTACTATATAGATTAACTTATATCTTATATATGGTTATCTATATAACTTATGGAAGTTTAACACGCGAACATGTGTAGGTCGAGATCGATGCTTTACGTGGCGATATTTCCGTTTGGTTGTCACTGTTACACGTCTATACATATACTCTCTCCGTTGTGAACAAAAAAGATATGCGGGTATTGTACTTTAAGTAAACTGGATCGCTTCTTAGTCTCACATATTATATATATATATTATATATATATATGATATATATACTAATATGTATTATATATATTATATACGATAATATGTTTAGACCTACGTTTCTAAAGTACAAGATCTTCGGCATATCTTTTTTCTAATTAGTATATTATATTAATATATATAATATATATACATGATATATATGCTATATGTATATAATGTCATCGTGTAATATTGCAATTACTATAAATTTCGATTCATTCGACCGGCACATTTAGTGTTCTAGTGTTTCTTGTGTCAATTTGTTTGGCATGCTAGTGCGTGCGCCTGCGTATCTCGTGCATGGCGACAGCTCAACCTTGTTGCTACGCTCCCCGCAGATATGACAGAGTGCCATGCGAAAGGTGACGACAGCAGCCCGAAGAAAGTCGATCGGGCCGCCTTCACGCATGCGGCAGTGTGTTCGAACTTCGAGCGGCGCTTTAAACCACAGCGCCTACATATCGGGCACCTGACACGCGCGCGACGATCTGCGGGCGCTGAAAGTCTGCTACCGAAACGACAGGTGAAAATCTGTGTTCCTAGAACGCGACTGCTAGCAAGACAAAGGCGACGGCGCGTCAGCAGGAGTTGACGCCTGGCGCCGCGCTGCGCGCAAGGTTCGCCGTCGCGTGCTCATAGAAGGAGAACGGCACTACAGTACATAACCAGAGGAGATCACAGCCTAAACCACGACATGTACTCCCGTCATTCCGTCGCTCGCGTCTGTCGTCCTGTACTCAATCGCCATGCATCCAATGTGCGAATTACTTGCGCATGCGAAGGCGATTAATATAGCCTTGATTTTATTTTTCGTTAACGGCTGACCGCGCCAGTTTTTGCATGTCGTTATTTGAGCAGTTTCCGCGTGTAGTCATTGTCGCGCGCGCGCCTCCGCACGCACCACGCTCTACACACACATGCACTTACAGCACGCAACACACACCACACACACACAGTACACACACACACACCGCTCACACCACGCAACACACGCACACAATTACATCTACATATATAATATACTATTATATATAATACACGCACGCGCCGCGCGCAACCACACACACACACAGCAACACAACACAACACACACACACACATCAACACCACACACACAGGACACCACACACACACACGTGACACACACACACAACATACACACACACACACACAACACACACCCACACACACACCACACACACACACACGCGCGCGCGCGCGACAACCACACACCACACACACACACACACAGACAACAGCCACACACACACAACATCAAACGACACGCAATCGCGCGCACGCACACACAACACTCAATACACACACACACACACACACACACACACACACACACACACACACACACGCACACACACACACACATACGTGTCTCCTGTTGTTTTGTCACACTGTAAAATTTTATGGCATTGTGTATGATAGACGTATAGACGTGGTAGGAGGTGTCACCGATGACATCGTACTAGTGTGCGCATTCGTGGACACCGAATGAGGGTTTTACCGTAACGAACGCATCTTTGACTGGCTCAGTATTAAACATATATAATATGTATGCTGACATGGTACTTAGTATAAGTGTCATATGTTGTGTGTGTATGCATGTATATATAATGCTGCACGTATATTTATATATATATACGATTGCGCGCTTATACATTACGTGATTATTGATTTAGCCATTGCGTGCACGTGTAGACCATTTTACATACAACTTTGCGAAACCTTGCACCTTTAGACGTATAGTGGTTAAAATATAATATGTACATCTACGTGTATATGTTTAATATATTTCCACTGGCATCAAGATTATCGATAATGTTTAATTTCACATTACCGCTCCGGCCTCCAAGCTTATATATATATATATATATATATATATATATATATATTTATTTATTTATTATATATATTATATATATTTATTGATCATAAAATTATATATATTATATATATTATAGATTTACCGGCTTGTATCATGTAACATACTTGGTCCGCACTTCACAAGAACAATTCTAGTTAATATTCTACTATACGTATACCACGACCGTCGTTTCTATATATATATTATATATATATGTATATATATACAGACGATTCCTATTTCACGTCCAACGAGCGAAATGTATATAGCACCGCTTTGAAGTTAACATTATTCCACTCGTCAGATGTCAGAGCTCGAATCTCGAGTATGAACATATCTTTGATTCGCGCTCGCGGTCGACACGAGCGTGCTCCGAGGAAGTAATATTTACGTAATCGTCTTGAAGTCGAGAATATCTGACACGACCCGTTCGGAGACTGTGTCACGAGGGGTGTCTCAATCTATCCGACTAATGTTTAAAACATTTCCATTTGGCTTCGCGCCGCCGCTGTCGTTGCTTACCCGATAGCATCGCCCTGGTCATCTCTTAATTTCCTCTCGCGCAGAACAGCAGTTCATGCGCTGAGAAGATCTTGAAATCCATCAAGGCCCGCAGTTGTCGTGCGATCTATGGTGATAGAGCGACTGTATAGGCTGCTTCGTTACGCAAGTTTATGTGAGCGTTATACGAGTTGTTATTACTATTAGTATAGGTGTTTCGCTGTATTTGCTTTTCGTTTTCACGTATAGATATACCACGAGGTATTTCGTTCTGCAGAATACGATATCGTTGCTACAAAACTTCATGTTATTTATGTTGCGCGTATTTCCTATCTGTAGTAGTGTAATAGTCAGTCACAATGCATCGTATATACATTAAAATGTCCGATTGCTGCTCCTTCTATATTACGCGAATGCGGCGATGCGTGTTATCTAGAAATTTATGCAAATCGATGTAAATATTGAAGTTATAAGAATTGTTCACGCCTACAACTGCATAGTCACACAGTTGTAGGCGTGGGGGATAAGGCAGGCAATTATGTAGGACGGGATGCTGCAGATCGTACATGTACATAATGGTTGAAGCGTTCGTGGATTCTGTAAATTGATAGTGTATTCAATAAATGGCATGTTTGTTCGTGGTGTACATATAAACATGTGTATATATATATCATGGGTTGTTGAGTTGTTTCAAGTCGCAGTTGAATGAGGTTAGTTAAGATGCAGTGTTAATCGTTTGCAAAAAAATATTATTAACATACCCCTTGCACATTCGGAAGGAAAATATACGAAATCACTCTACATGTAACGTTGCACCCATTAAAATGTTCAAAACGTCTGATTATACAATATGTTTAATATCGAGAGTTGTAACCGGCACAACCAATATATTATATTATAATGAGCTATCATACTGCCTTATTTATTTTAATTATCGCTGGGTGATTACCCCGAGTGCTGTGGGAAATGCACGGCAACAATTAAAATACAAAGTGGCAACAATATTTACATATCGATGTGGAAAAATCATTGAAAGAACGTCCCCTCCATTAAGATAACACTGAGAAAGTAAAACACAAGCACATCTAAGCCACGTCACACTGCTACGGATGTATAATCATCTGCACAGACATCTCGCGCGCGAAGAAGCAATCGATATAAGTACGATGAAATACAGATTTCGTTGGGTTTCGACACGATTTGAGGAACTCGTTCATTTCTCTGTCCCACGCGTCCAAACTTCTCTTGGAAATCGATCGAGGTAATGAGCCGTACGGATTACAGCGAGTCGCTGTAAATGCCATACATCCGTACGCTCGCGCAAATATAATAAGAATAGACGAAAACGACTAGTGATAGTTCACTTTACATAATTAATATTTTTCATATTCAACAAAGCACCCACGGAGACGAGTGTGTTTTCAGGCGCTTGCCCGTGCGCTTGGCTGCACACGTGGCCGCCTAGGTGTGGCGTTTATTTATTCAAGCTTGTATCGTTTAGGAGGCCAGGCTTACGAGCCTGTTCGCTGATCGCCCGATTAACCATCACTAAATGAATAGTCGGTCGCCGCTCAGCAAACACTTTTCAATTTGCCTTATTGAAATCTTTCATGTATAATGTACTACCTCGCATGGCGCCGTTGTTGTCATTCGCCGATTTGCATATTAAATCGAGCATCTGTGCGGCGGCGTTGTAACGCGGTGGGCACTATATATAACAAGCACGGGGAGGTTACCCGGAGAAGGGTCAAGTGGAAATATGAAATCTTTGATGTATAATGAGTGAACAAAACAGTACTAGATGAAATTCTGAGATTTTTCATGTTATCAGAATTCATAACTCGTAAATTTCCATGAATGATCTATGTATAGGATTACGATATGAATACGGGTAGTGATCTTAGGATTGTTTTAAAGGTCAGAAAGAAGATAATAGAATGACGATTAAACAAATTGACATCGGTGAATAATTGTGAAGTTAGACTGGTCAAGTATAAACAGCAATAGAAATATATATATTACTGGCCTTTCAATAGCAATGACAATAGCTACTGGAGACTAGCTTAATTATTATGCAGTCCTTGTTGGGTTGGTCGTAGTAGCGACACTGTTCACCCGCTCTGGCTATCATTTATTATCTCGGATTCAATGATTTTCGGATTCGATGATTCTCGGATTTATTATGATTCGAGACTGATGTGATAACATGGGGCATTCGTATGCGAGCAGAAATTACCAATTACAGCTTACTTATAGCACTACGGGTAAAAGGTAACGGCGGTTGTTATATAGTGCGCGCCTTGTAATGCTGCTGCTGCATGCGAGCTGTCTTACCCCGCTATATGCTGGTGTGCCAGGTTACGTGTGCCGCTGAAGTTACGCAACTCACGATTTGGGAAGATCTAAACGTGTCAATATTGTACTAGAGGGCTTCACGAGAACAAAGGACTCGCGTCGCCAGCACGTGCCACAGCCAGATTTTCATGCTTGCACTACACTTATACTCTATATTTATACTTACACGCGTTCACTGTAATTTGCATCCGGGTCGTCAGAGGCGATAAGAAAATAATTTTTAAACGTCACCTGGTGATGATGTAGGCACAGCGCTCAGGTTCGTGGGAAAATCGTCATCTGCACGCGGAATACTTTAATCCTTCGTGTTTGATGAGACTTATGATAGGAATCGTGTTGAAATGAGAAACTCATCTAGCTGAATAAATACACTTAAACTCTCCGTAGCGATAGATGAGAATTCGCGGCCTGCCGAAATCATACCGTCAGTTTTCCCGCAAACTGAACAAAGAGGGACGATTGATAGTGCGCTATATACGATGTAATCACGTATATCATGTACGCGCGCGCGCACACACACACACACGCACGCACACACACACACACACACACACACACACACACACACACACACACACACACGACACACACACACACACACACACACACGACACACGACACACACACACACACACACACACACACACTACACTAACAACCAACTA
>NW_014577535.1:93030-95000 GCF_000485595.1 Priapulus caudatus | reverse complement strand
ACGACACACATACACTACGAACACGACACGTAACGACTACGACTACGACACACACACACACACTACTACGACACCACTACACGACGCGACACACACACACACACACACACACATATATATATATATATATATATATATATATATATATATATATATATATATATATATATAATGCCGTCCGTAAAATCTGTAGTTGTAGCATAATTTCACCGAATGAAATTTATCACCGCCATTAATAACATGCTAAACATTATATCATAATGAAATAAATTCTCATATGTTTATCAAATAAATTAAAAAGACGTGTATATTTCGATATCCAACGACTCCAGTATCTAAATATAAAATCATTCCCACGCAGCGGCATTGCTTCGATCGGCTCTACAAATTCTGTAGTATATATGCTGATCATATAATCAGGAGTAAGATAATATAGGAGCCTATATCCTATATCCTATAGGATCCTAGGATCCTATATTATCTTACTCCTGATATAATCATACTAACATATCAAGCAAAGAGAAGAGGAGTTAACATCTCATATAATCATACCCATATATCGAACAAACAAGAGAAGAGTTACATCTCATATAACCTCGCCCACGTAACAAGCAGACGGGAGAGTAGTATAGCATCCCATGTGTCCTTGCTTGCTTGTCAAGCAAACAGAAGAGGGCCTATGTCCAGTGACCGACATTTACACAGAAATCGCTTTACACGCGGTTTGTGTTTGTTTGCGCAAGCGCTGGTCCTTTTCGCGTGTCATTAAAATCACATTAGCAGACGCACGGGCTTACGGCGCAACAGATCCCCTTGACCACCACATGTGTCCTCTACATTAACATCCTATTCGTTTACTGTCATTATTCACGCAACAGGCGTTCCGTAGAAGCCCTTCGTCTGTCCCCCACACTAACCCACAACCCCTCGAAATTTTACGAACTGATCTCACGTAGTATACCCCGCGTGTGTGCTGTGCTGTGTTGTATGGACGCCACGGAGAGAGCGGGGCGACAAACAAACATGGCCGCCAGCCGGCGATAGTTGGATGGATCGTCGGCAGGCGATCCGAAGAAATCGATGGGAAACGCGACGCTGAGGCGGACAGCAACGCTGCGGCAAGCATTGCGTCGCGTTATCACCTGTGATATGGTTGTCTGTGTGTCTACGCGTCCGATATACACGCAGCCGGTGAGCACCCAGAGGTGCCGCAGCGAAAAACGCCACAAGACCGTAGAGATTTACGACATTATATAGTGTAAAGATAAGAATAGTGCGGAACCCATGCATGTTGAATATGCTATCGCTGCGTATATATCCCGGTACACCGCGGTGCGCGTACCATGTATGTCTCTGTTCGTCACACGGGGCGCTCGTGTTAATTACTAGTGTTATAGTTGTGCCCGAAAAAATACATGTGTGTGTACTATTCGACAGAGCCACCCATTAATCAGGAAAACGCTAATTAACCTATCATTATTTGAATGAATTATATATATATATAAATATATATTTATTTTTTATTTATTTTTATTTATTTATTTATGAAATATGTTATTATTATTTATTTATTTATTTATTTAATTATTTATATGCCGCATTTAGAAAAGCTGTAATATATATTGGTATTTTTAAAGTATATCTCATGAATAATTCAATTTCACGGAAACCATTAAAAATGTCAAAATGCAATAGCTCCAAATGCTGCTTGCCGTTCATGGGTAATAATTAAACAAGACACTCAAATATATATATATATATATATAATATATATTATTAACGCAGGTCTATGCTGGTGTCGTGTAGGCCAGATTAATTGCATTACTAAATCTTAATGATAACCTTATCTTGTAATCGAGTTTGATATCTAAGACTTTATTCATCCTATGACACACACACACACAAGCACGCACACACGCATGTAATATATATATATTATATATATATATATATATATATATATATTGAGA
>NW_014577535.1:91277-92899 GCF_000485595.1 Priapulus caudatus | reverse complement strand
ATGTATGTATGTATGTATGTATGTATGTATGTATGTATGTATGTATGTATGTATGTATGTATGTATGTATGTGTGCCATCTTCTGTGAACTGAGACGAACAAGGACGTAAAACATCTGGAGGTATCCATATATGTCAGCAGTGCAGCTAAGCTGTTATAGATTGCTTTAATACTTGAAATAATGTTTATTATTTAGACAAAACGTCACCGTTTAAATTGATACATGACCGGTGCACAGCTTAAATTACGCAATGCTATTTTCCGTCCGTTTTTCTCGTTTAGAACACTCAGTTTGAGAGAAACCACCATGTACAAAAATACAAGCAACAATTTTATTAAGACCGTACAGCGCTTAATTACATTAATATATACGACATTATTCTGTTTGTGTGTTGCGCATGCATGTACAGTAAATCTCTCGCATTACATGGCATCCATGCGTAAATCTTTGTATAAGGGCAGACGCTAATCGCTACAGCCGGTTGAGGCTTTCTGCGTTTTCGTGTGGTGACAGGCAGTTCATGGAACGGCGGCCCGATGATATTTGTGTTGTGTGACCCGCAATGCGGCTTAGTCGTTGATGGCATTATATGATAGCGAAGGCGTTAATAGTGTCTAGCTCATGGGTCGTGATGGCAGTTTATCTCTGCATTTTCAGTCAACATTAGTCCATTAGGCAGAACTCTTTTCCTTCTAAGACAACCATTCAGCAGTGACAATCATCTCTACATGGCTCTGTTATATCAGGTTCTGCTTTCCGGTATATTGTGTATTACGGAGATAAGTTTACGGGCATACGTTGATATTAAAGTATTAGTAGAGATGTATGTATATATATATATATATATATATATATATATTGAGATACTGCTTACTGTTACCAAGGCAACTGCGCTCAGCCCGTGTATTTAATCCTCAGCGAGTAAATTTGGTAGTGGTAAGTATAAAAGCTGACGCGTAGTAATTGATGCGTGTTGCTTACGCTTACGGAACGTGTCTAGCGGCTCCTATACTTGTTACCTGTTTTATCCATTACCTCCCGCCCCCGATGTCAATTGAGTCGACCCCGTGTAATCGCCGAGGCGTCATTTTCAAATTGGTAAAATTAATTAATTGCGAAACAAGGCAAACACACTTAACTCCGCACGAGAAACCGGCTGCTGCATTATTCGTTCTCGTATCAATGATATGTTGACGTGGCAGGCGAGATGCGTCATCACGACTGCTCTGAGACATGAGCGGGCTTGCGTGGGTTTACCCGACGATGTAAATATGCCATAATAATGTGTAAACACATGTTGCAACGTTCGGCCATTAAATCCTTCTAATAATGCGCGTAATAGTACTGTGTAGTTTCTACATATATGCCTAAGCGTCGGACTAGACACTAGGACACTAGGACAGTGAAGTTGTGAGTGGGGGGGGGGGACTAGCCTATTGCCCGCTATGCTCTTGTCGCCAGAGACTGTGATATTTCATATTGTATATCGTGTGTATGTATGTATGTATGTATGTATGTATGTATGTATGTATGTATGTATGTATGTATGTATGTATGTATGTATGTATGTATGTATGTATGTATGTATGTATGTATGTATGTATGTCGTGCCTATCTTCGT
>NW_014577535.1:83358-91191 GCF_000485595.1 Priapulus caudatus | reverse complement strand
ATAGATAGATAGATAGATAGATAGATAGATAGATAGATAGATAGATAGATAGATAGATAGATAGATAGATAGATAGATAGATAGATAGATAGATAGAGAGGGGACAGAGAGAGCGTGGAACGCGAGGAAGCAAACGAATTCAATAGAAAGATCGGTGCAGGAAACATAGATAGAGACTGGCGGAAGTGAAAAAGGGAAAGATGAAAGAATGAGGGAAAGAGAGGGGAACAGAGAAAAAGAGTGAGAGAGAGAGAGAGAAAGAGCGAGTCCGAGCGAGAGAGAGCGAGAGAGAGTGAGAGACAGAAGCAGGAGCGTATCGGTGGCGATGAATGAATTAGCCGTCATTTTAAGCTCATTAAAATAGGCGCGAACTCTCCGCTTTTGTTTATCCTGCTGGGCAATATGGTAACGGGCAGCCGATCTGTTCTAACAAATACGCGCTCGGACTGACATCACAGGCAAACTGCGCGTGATTATTATAGTCTGTGGCCTCATGCTGTGTATCTTATGCGCGTGTATGATGAATTTGTGAGCTGAAACTGCATGAAGCATTGACACAGAGGCAGGTTTCGTTTACCCTGTAAATACATTTTTCTTCCCCCGTAGAACTAACTGCCCGTGACTATATGCCGGTGTTCCATATTCCCGCCATATTCTCCCGGGAAGCGAATGTATCTGCGAGGAAGATAGCTATCGCACGGCAGGCGCCATTCGAGCATGGTATGAAAGCATGCAACGATCATCCAATCGGCGGATGATATAAAGGTATCGAGGCAAGGTTTACGGGCCGATACACACAATTTTCTTGTGCATGAAAGTGTCCGATATACAATGTCGCTAAGTGTAAACCGATTGCGCACATGCATGATGGCATGTATATAGAGCGTTTTGTCATTTGTTATATAGACTACACGGCGGATTTGACAGCTTGTTTATAGCGCCAGCGGATATTTATACATTTTAAGCAGTCCCTTTGATTCAAGACCACTTAATACGTGTACACTCCCTAAGAGCACGTCAAATTTATCTTTTCGTATATATTGCCTTAAGTGCCCGCGAAAGGATTTTTTCGGGCGTATACACTGCGACTGTTGTTTGTAAGTCGCTGGAAGTATGCAACGTGAGATGCGGGTTCGCGTCGGGCCGACATTCCTCGCAGCCGGGAGGCAGAAGGATGAGGAGGCTGAATCAGCAAAGCCATCTCGGCGCGCTAATGCAGCCTCTGAAAGATATGTATCTATGTGCTGCGAGAAAAGTATACAGAGCGCTAACGTGCCGATGCCCGGCCAGACGGCCGGCAAACATACGGCGCTCTACAGTTTACATGCGCAGCGATGACGCTGCCACGCAGATAGAATTATGCGATAAGCAATATAGCAAAAATACTGTGCTAACATTGCTCTTGTCGATTCGGAGGCAGACGATATTCTTTCCGGGCGCGCGTCTTTCGGAAATAGCAAATCTACGTTATATTTAGAACGTGGATGTCGCTGACCAATACCTTGTTTGTTTTCAATATCCTAATCAGTGCTTCTCTATAGCCAACGGTTTGCTTATTATAAGTATAAAGTATCCGGATAGGTGACAAGCAGTCGACAGTAACTACGTTGCGATGTGTGATACGCACATGACCGGCAGGCGTCGTCGTTTGCACGTTTACGTTATAATTTCATCCATCGTTTTATCTCGGCATATTCTATAAGGCAGCTTACGAACTCGTCGCCGATAGCACAGTTGATCTAGAATATGAGTGCTGCATGAGATCATTTTTAATCACAGGTGCGACGCCCATGGTGTGACACCGTCATGTAGCGCCTCACTGCGCAGACTATATAGCGCAGGCTGTGCTATTCCTACCAGCTGATAATTTGCTCCGTGAGAAGCTTACAAGCTCGCGCGTCTAGTGCGGCCGATGTAAGCTTATGTACGCGCGTGCATTTAGCACTGTGCGATTAGTTCAGTTCTATTTACTCTAGCCGAGTAATATTGCTCATCAGTATCCTCTCTGCACACAATGAGCAGCGTCTAATTAGATTATTTCGGCAACAAATGACAACTTAATTCCCTTGATTAATTCGTCGCCTATACGAAAAAGAGCATTAAGCGTACTCGAGGGGTTTCGTATTTTATTCAGCGCTGGCGAGCCGTTCACACGCGTATTTAGACAGCGATAAAACACTCCCGACAGACGCCATGTTCAATTTGCCACATATCATCTCGAGCAGAAATCGACAAAGCGATTTTCCTTGTTCGTCCCGGTGAACGGCTACCGAGGCGTTAATCGAATTAAGGTATTTGCTACTCTTTCTTATATATTGATGTCATCAGGTGTAGCAATTAGCATAATAGGTGAGGGAATTGGCCGCGGCTTTCTCGAGGGGCATGCACGGCGAAAGTAAGGGGGGATAAGCCCGTGAAAACAATAGCGATCTGACGAGAGGTAAAAGACCGATTAAATTTGGCACGCTCTGTGTACACAAGATTTCTCCGGGAGGAACTTGATGAGGATTTCACATTTTCGAATTGATCGATCGGCGTGTTAGAGTATATTTGCTAGATTATGCTAACTTTGATATAGGGGCCTATGGTGTTTCTTTCGCCCCATTTATCTAGCGTCGCTGTGAATGTTAATATTTGTGCATCTCGTGCAAGTGTAATGATTTCAATAAAGCCATATACGTCACCAATGAGAAATTTTTGTTTATTTGAATAATTAGCCAATGTTTGTTCGCGCTGTCTGAAATCGTGGCTACGCCATCCCACCGCAGTGCATGCACGTCAAAACAATATGCGAGTTTTAAAACCGATTAGCGCATGCAACTCAAAAGCACTTGTATTCAGTTTACATCGTGATATAACGCAGATCACAGATGGCTATCAACGAGATGTCTTGTGTTTGCATTACGTGTTCTTTCCGTTTACCGTTGTAAACGACGCCGTACGTGTGTTCGCACGTGCGCACACACGGCCGGCTGCGCAAGAGAAATACCAGCATAGCCTGTAGACCATGTACTGTAGTTTCGGTGTCATTTATTGCCGTAAGTAAAGACGTCGAGCCCGCCTCGTGACAAGTACGTGCTTGGGTCGACGCGCGTCACACGGTACATATACGGTTGTTACGGCGGTTCAGTTACCGCACCGGATCTTTCACCCCTCTTCAATCCGCGACGACTACATTTAAAATTCGCAATTGTATAAATGCATCGCCAGTTCTCCGCGCAGCGAAACGCAACATTATCATAGGTTAATGACTCGGCAAATCACATCGGCCAGCTGACTGGTTTACGCGCGATGCTGGGAAAGCAAAACAGAATTTAATGGCGAAATTAAACAGGCGAAACCGCCGCAAGCGTAATCCGCCGCCATATATCTTGTTAACGTGTGGGAACGCTTGTTCAAAACGACTGACAGTTTAAAGTAAATCACTGGCAGAGGGATGTTCTATCCACAGCATGGACCCTATCACAGGACTCTCTCTATCCCTCCCTCCCTCTCTCTCTCTCTCTCTCTCTCTCTCTCGTCTCTCTCTCTCTCTCTTCTCATCTCTCTCTCCGTCTCTCTCTCTCTCTCTCTCGCTCTCTCTCCTCTCTAATACTATATATATATATTACTTACCCGCCTAGACTAGTAAGTAGATGCTTCAATTGAGGCCAATCTCAATATTAGATAACGCAAGGCATGAACGTCATAGCATTCGCATTTACAAATATGAAATAGTAATGAAAAAAGTGTGTGCTTCTTAGTTATATATCCGAAGCATACGATGGATGTAAGCATTGCTGGAAATAATCGTACGCGTACGAGGTTGACGGAGGGAAACCATTTTCAGATAAACGGAAGACGAAGAAATCGTAAGAGTATATATTCTCTGACTGCGGTAACTGCAATGCGGTCGCCAGGCTTCCTTCAAACTCCACGACAGATGCCGCTCTCGCTCATTGGCTGAAGTCTACCTATAATCTATAATCTATCTAATTAGTATCTGCGAGTGTGCGAAGGGGGGCGCTGCATGCAGTTTGGCTTCGGTCCTTGGCCTACCGCAGCCACCAATGTATCTTTAAATAAAGACAAATTGTCTGTTTCCGAGCGTTTGCAAATAGCTCAAGTACGCCATAAAGCCATCTGGCGAGCGGACACACCGGGTCGTATATATACAACGTCGAGGTTCGCCCATCATGAGGCGGGCCGTTTTAGCTCGCGTTTTCGTCGTAGCTATTGCCGCGCGCAGATACTCCGCGCGATATATATATACATATATTATATATACCGGCTCCCTCTCGCTACAGTAGGACAGCTACGCAGTATCGACGGCTACAGAGCTGGATAATAGACCAACAGACGGGTCGTAACACCATGCGCGCGGCGTATGCGTGTGTGTGTGGTCGTGCGTGCGTGTGCGTGCGTTTGTGTTGTGTGGTGTGTGTGTGTGTGTGTGTGTGTGTGTGTGTGTGTGTGTGTGTGTGTGTGTGTGTGTGTGTGTGTGCGTGCGTGTGTTTCGTGCGTGCGTGCTTTCGTGCGTGCGCGTGTTCGCGCGTGCGGATACACAACTCTGCATCTGCGTGGCAAGATAAGGCGGCCATTGTTCCGCCTCGGCCAGCGTCTGCGCGCGGATCGCCGCAGCGTGTTTATTTGTGTGGATTAATGGCAATAAAACAAAGATTCGTTTCCACCACAGAGCTGCGCGCGGTGGTTGCGCGTACGAACACGACGAGTGAAGAAGTGCATTTACGACAACCTGCGCGAATGTGTGGCGGGGTAGAATTCGAGCAACACGCTACCGAAAAAAATAGGTGGCAAAATGAAATCAGCGGGTTCTTACTGGGCAGAGTAATTGTCGCGATGCTTCTCTCTCTCCCTCTCTCTCTATCTCTATCTCTCTTCTCTCTCATCTCCTCTCTCTCTCTCTCCTCTCTCTCTCTCTCCTCTCTCTCTCCTCTATCTCTCGCTCTCTCTCACTCTCTCTTTCTCGCGCTCGCTCTCTCTCTCCTCTCTCTCTCTCTCTCTCTCTCCTCTCTCTCTCTTCTATCTCTCTCTCTCTCTATCTCTCCCTCTCTCTCTCTCTCTCCTCTCTCTCTCTCTCTCTCCTCTCTCTCTCTGCTCTCCTCTATCTATCTCTCTCTCTCTCTCTCCATCTTCCATCTCTCTCTCTTTCTTCTCTCTCTCTCTGCACAGGTCCTACGAAGAATCCCGTCTCTTCTTCATCTTTGTGCATTTCCTCCTTCGGCTACCCATCAAGTTCATATTCTGGCAGCGATGTAGGCAAAAACACGCAAGAGGAAGCACCTGTGCGACGTGATGAAATAGACGTTTGGGTCTTTTTTCGCGTTATGTTCGATGTGCGGCAGTGTGGCAGCTAGTGTATCAAAACATATACACCGTGTAACATCCCCGGCTCGTTTCGGACCCCAGAAAGCCAAACACTAGAGGTTATGAAGAAGAAATTAGAGGATTCGAATGCGAGAAAAACACGTTATCGTATAGTTAATTTATATGTAAATTGAAATGGGAACCTGATTAAACAAAAATATTAATTCATTAATTCTGGTTAGGCTGTCTAACGGGCTACAGAATTCAATTATTTAATGCATTTATTTGTAAACCAGTCATTCATCCAGATAGTTCCCCGTGGTGACTATGATCATATAACGTGTTATTTAAATGTTTAGATGTTACTATATTTTGATTGCTATGCAAATAATTACATGATAACGCGAAAATGTCTATATGATTCAGCAATAATTATTGAGCTTGAAAGCTTAAATTCAAATAAAGCTATAAACATAAAGACCGTCCGTTGCTTATTATTGCCATCGTTTGGTTTAGTTTCGAAGAGTGATGTCTGCATATTAGACTTAGCGATAGATGAATGCCTTTCTTCAAAGCTATACACAAGATACAGAGCATATATTTAAAAGCTTTGTTGGGGTTATATGAGTTAAAAGCCGTTTAATAACAGTGATTACCAAAAAATTCTGGAGGATTACATTGCTGTGAGATGCTGCGTATGGCTCGTGTAGGTAAGGTATAATGTGTTGACTAAGAGAATCGCGCGCGCTCTCTCTCTCTCTCTCATCCTCTCTCCGCTCTCTTTCTCCCCGCCCACCTTAATTTATTGCATGCTCTTTTTCTTTCTCCCCTTCTCTCTCCCTCGTTCGCTCTCTCTCCTCTCTCGTCGCCGCTCGCTTAATCTCTCTTGTGTCTATTCTTTCTCGCTCGCTCTCTTTCGCGCGCGCGAGGCGTATCTCTCTCTCTCTCTCTATCTCTCTCTCTCTCTCTCTCTTCTCTCGCCCTCTCGCTTGATCGTTGGCTCACTCCTCTTCCTCCATCGCTGTATTATAAACAGTATTCACTTAAGCGGAGGAAGGAAGGGCCATTTTCGAGATGAGACAGTTGTTAAGAACATTAATTAATTACTTAACACCCCGAATAAACAGAGCAGGCTAAACAAACGATTACTGCGTTACTGAAGCTGCAAACATGTGGCCACCATGCGAGGAGGCAGGAGGCAGGAGGCAGAGAGAGAGAGAGAGAAAGAGAGAGAGAGAGGAGGGGGAGGGAAAGAGAGGGGGAGGGAGAGAGAGAGAGCGAGAGAGAGGGGGAGAGAGAGGGAGAGCCGGCGCGCGAAATTAAGAGAGCGAGCGAAAAAAAGACGAGAGATTAAGCGAGCGAACGAGAAGAGAGCGCGAGGAGAGAGCGCCCGAACGGGAGAGAAAGGGGGAGGGAGCGAGAGAGAGAGGAGGGAGAGAAAGGAGGGAGAGAGGGAGAGAGATAGCACGAAAAGAAAGAGAGGAGAGAGCGAGCGAGAGAGAGAGAAAGAGAGAGAGAGGAGAAGAGAGGAGCGAGAAAGCGAGAGAGAGAAGAGAGAGAGCGAGAAAGCGAGAGAGAGATAGCACGAGCGCAAGAGAGGAGAGGGGGCTAAAGACGCTAATAGCAGTGTTAGCCTGCTTATCCACTGCAATAAACGACTATACAATAATGCCACCCACATTATAATCACCACTGCCTAAATCTATGACAGGGGTAAAATATTTGTCATCAAGATACGTAGAGTATTTTTTTCTGCAGGACATTAATGTTAGATTTTATCTACGAAAAAAAGATTACATATACGAGCAGAGTCATTAGAGTCGTGAAACCGACTTTGGATTACGGTTGTGAGTAAATACGTGCGTATGTACAAACCGTTCTTAATGTATTTAATGTAATTTAGCGTAATGTACTATAATATTTTATTTTAATGAGGTAAGTGTAAGGTAATGTAATATAATGTAATTTTCATAATGACAAATAGTTACAATCGGTTCTTCGCAGGTTACGTTTCGATGCAAAGAGATTTAGGCCTACTGCGATGCATCGATAGCCCTGACTTTTCTGCATCTACCACACAACTACGATGCCCAGTTTCATGCACACAAGGTGTTAAGCTACGTGTTCTTCGCTTACTGATCGCTCTGAAAGGAAAGTTAACATGTTTATTGCTTAAAGAGATACAGCCGTACGATCGATGGGCGTCGCAGAGTCGGCTAGCAGGAATATATAATTCAGCTCTAACAGCTACAGTCGAATAACATGTAGAGATATGAGATCAGTGTTTTCCCTCTTTTTTGATGCTTACGGCTATAGTGACTGCCGTCTGAGCCACACTAACAGATCTAAATGAACGCGCATATGCGCATGTTTTTAATATTATGTTAATATTTGATACCCTTCGTGCGCTCTTTTCTCTCTCCGCCTCGCCTCTGTCTGTCTGTCTGTCTGTCTGTCTGTTTGTCTGTCTGTCTGTCTGTCTGTCTATCTCTCTATCTTTCTTTCTAATAAATAAATAAATAAATA
>NW_014577535.1:76033-82933 GCF_000485595.1 Priapulus caudatus | reverse complement strand
GAGAGAGAGAGAGAGAGAAAGAGAGAGAGAGAGAGAGAGAGAGAGAGAGAGAGAGAGAGAGAGGCGAAAGTGATGAAGCGAGAGCGAGAGCCAGAGTGAGAGAGATTTAATAATAAGTCTTGGTGTGTTATTAGTATAACGAGGGCGGTATATTTGCATGCAGGCACGGCACGCTGCTCAGCGAAGCCGCTCCCGTCATCTCAGAATGGCGATAATATCGCCGACATCTCCAGCAACGATAATTGCCTGGTTATGCCGAGCTTCGATGCGCCAGCTTATTTACAATTTAAATTCCGCCGGAAGCGGACCGAACGACGGCCGGATATTAACTCAGATGTCTTTCATATTATCGTCGATTGTTTCTACTTGTCGTAATGCTTGATTTCCTTTGAAGTGCGGTTACGAGCGAACACTCGATAATCGGACAAACCTGGAGCAAACAGCGCCGAGACCGCTACTTCAACGGCGCGCCCTGTATCCACGTTTGTATATACATCGTTGATCGGTGTATGCACAGAAGGTCAACATTTACTGTTGATCGCATTATGATAATACGGCAATAGCTGCGTTTACAGAAGCTCGATCGACGCTAGCGCTTGACCTATAATCTCATGTACAAGTAGCACGCGCCGTGGGGTCGCTCATTCTCCTAGTTGCGAGGTCGTTGGGATTAATATGTTGTGTGTGCAGAGTAACGTGTTGCAGAATCGCATATGCAGCGGAGACAGCTATATTGGGCGGGTCTACTCAGGCTCAGGACGAGGTGTATTAGAAAACTATAGTTATGCACACTAACACTTTGACTCGACATTGGAGGGGACGAAAGATTGGAAAATGTGAAAGATGGTCAAATGAAAACCAAGTCAGTAATCACGGCTCTATGATTTTCCTTGATGGCATGGTAATTCCATGTCGCACGCAAAACATGCATATCTTATAATACTTTAATAAATTAACTTACGCCCACGCCACGCTGGGTAAGAGTTTATAAGTCAGCGTAAATGTCTTAATGCAGGTGTTAAATTGTTCGTTAAAATGTAGAAAGATTGAGAGAGGGACGTATCCGCTGTACCAGAAATTGCGCGGAAGCTTCGGAAGTATATGCGCTGCATGCGTAACTCAGCAGGCGTTGAATCATAGACAGACGATTAATTACTATTTTATACTTATCATCGAAAAAAAAGCTGTTAACGTAACGCTGTTGCTCACGGTTAATTAGCATCTATGATCGCTCACTGGTGCGCAGCGAAAGCTCATTTCCGAGTTTTAATACTAATTAAATGTCATTAGCCCAGTTTTTCTAACCCCAGCTTTTCTATGTACATTCCTTCGTGCGACGATGAACCGAACACCAACAGAAGAAGCAAGCGGACGCTAGTGTAGAAGCCAGTGCAAAGCTAAACACATATTTCGTGCAACGTAGCCGTCTCTATACGTCCTATATGTAATGGTCATGGGCGAATAATGACAAACAACTCCTTTAATTGTGTGTTTGTTCTTGTTTGTATTCACCCCTGGTAATTGTGTATAGAAATGCTTACTAAATGCCGACTGACGGCAGAATGCTGGAGAACCAAGCTCCAATCTGACAGCCTATATGCAACAAACCTAAACACGTAATTTTTATTCCCTATTTCGTGACATATCCGTGTGCTGTACAGAGAAATGCGTGTAACTGCTGATGGGTGAAAGAGCAATGGACGCCATACCAACAGCATTCTGTAGTCATGTCGATACATATAACCCACTGGTATTTTTCGGCCACCCGCGTAATGGCGCAGTCACGAACCAACCAACAGCCGTGTTTTATTGTGCTACTTGCTCGCTTCCGATCATTACTGCTTGGGTGGTGGAATTATGACCGCTCGTGACTCAAAGATATAGCCATCCATCACGTGGGGTTTTACAACGCGCCTGTCAAGGGTGGCCCATTACCCGTGCATTAATATCAACACTCGACCAAAGTGCTAGATAACAGTTATAATTTGGCAGCAACTGTTCGAAATCTGGCAGCGAGAGTGCGATGCTAACGAGACACCACTGCTGTGATCACATGTGCGCGACAGAAGGAGAGGGCGAGCTTCTCACCATGGGAGAGGTCGCAGGCCGGAACACACCCTCTAATTGCACCTTTCCCGCCATACTCAGCGCAGACGGTCGCGTGTATGTATATGCGGCAGACCTTACGGTTACTTCTTTCCTACTATACAGTGTTTGACGCACACAGTGCTGTAGCAAGCCGCAGCGAGATCACATGTACAGGGATACTATTATCCTGCCCGCGTGATCATGGATACACCCCCAACTCATTATCAACGCGATTACAGTGTTATAAAATTCGCTCACGATTTTATGTTTCTCATGAGCAGTGCAGCAAAAGTTTCGTTACAGTACGATCTTTATAGAAATTATATCAAAATTAATACCTTTACGAAGTGTGTGGCTGAGTGCGCGCACGTGTGCGTTCTCACGAAATCAGCCCTTTTAAAGTTCAGTGACTAAAGTGCCAGCAAAAATAAAGATGTATACGAGTTTAATAACGGTGTAATGTACAACGCATGCTACATTGTTTATATTTTCGTACATTTCTGATATTATTATACACATAGAATGAATGCATGATAGCTAGCCAGTAATAGCGTTTGCTAGCAGCACAGCTAAGATAAACCTACGAACGTTTCCGACCTGTCATCTATCCTAATAAAACACGGGCCACCAATGAGCCGTTTAATCTCACAATCTGTCCAGTGGAACACAATTATTCTACGACTTTTCGACATCATATGCTAGATTATTGGGACCTGCTACTGTACCGTCTCACACGTCTTAACAAAACTCACGAATGCATACATATCTTACATCGCAAAATTGCCCGTGATACACGTACATATGATCCATAAGGCATATAACGTATATATACATATACATACAGACTATACGTAACGTAGTATTTGCCGTAATCTTAACACTGCCATTAACTCGGAGTCCTATAGGTGTCGTTTAACAAAAATACTAATATATTTATGTACAATTAGTATGCATCTCAAAACGAACTGTGTCCTGTGAACAATACTCGGCACACAACCCTTATAAGCAGTAAAAGTATAGTAGTAACAGTAAGCACACCAACAAACAAACAAACAAACAAACAAACAAACACACACACATCAACAGCAGACAAAAATCTACGCTTCAAATAGCAGGCATTAGCATATTGACTGATGTAAACCATGCTATTGTATTTAGTTGCCAACGGCATAAAAATGCTCATGTTGCATGCATACAAATGCCAAACAATAACCAGATATACATTTACATGAACTGTGATTATCTTACAGTACTATCAACATACCGGCCTTAATTACAATATGTACAAGTCATAAAATATTACAGCTGAAGTATCCGTTTAAGTGATTTCACTTTCTCTTACATTTCAGACTTCCAAAACAGAAACATCTTTTTCATAATATGTGGAATACTAATTTATATCACCTACATCCCATTACGGACCAATACACTTTCACTTGTGAATGTAACACTAATTGACCACTGAATTCGATGCCCTCTTGGCAAAGCAAGACGTGGATGGCACGGCACGTCTGGCACAATCACTCTACCGGCAGCCTAAAGAGAGCTAACGTCATTGGAAAAGCTTCTCTCTAGGAACAACATCTCCGGCTCACTGACGTTCCTGCTGTTGCTACTCGACGTGCACTCGTTAACCTCGTTAACCTCGTTAACCGCGACGACCACCTGTCTTTCAGTCCTAGCCTCCGTCGCCGCATCACCCGTCCCACCGCCGCCGCCGCCGCGCCGCGCATCGTCAACCGACGCGCGATTGCCTGCGGCAACGTCGCCTGCGTCGTTCGACCGGCCGAGCACGTCCTGGAAGCTGTTCTGCGTCATCACGCTGCTGTTTACCGCGCTAGCCGCCGCCGCCGTCGCCGTGACAACCGCATCCTCCTCCTCCTCCTCCTCTTCCTCCGCGACGCAGCACAAGTCGGTTGCGGCGCTGCGCTGTTGCTGCTGCTGCTGCTGCTGCAGAGCGTGGTGGCTGGCAGTGTACGGCACGTTGTACTGCGTCGTGCTGTCCATGATGGCGTCCTGCAGACCGCTGCTCACGTTCGAGTCGTCGAGTGTCACCGCGCCGTGGCTGCCGATCGATGCGCCATCGTCACCGCGGCGTCGGCAGCTGTCCGACGGACTGCAGTTGTTGTCATCGTGCTGCTCCGACGACGACGACACGTCCTCGGCCGCCTCCGCGTGCGCCGCCACTTGCATTTCCTCCTTCGGCTACCCATCTAAGTTCATATTCTGCAGCAGATGTATGCAAAAACACGCAAGAGGAAGCACCTGTGCGAAGGGTGATGAAATAGACTGTTGGGTCTTTTTTCGCGTTATGTTCGATGTGCGGCAGTGTGGCAGCTAGTGTATCAAACATATACACCGTGAAACATCCCCGGCTCGTTTCGGACCCCAGAAAGCCAAACACTAGAGGTTATGAAGAAGAAATTAGAGGATTCGAATGCGAGAAAAACACGTTATCGGTATAGTTAATTTATATGTAAATTGGAAATGGGAACCTGATTAAAACAAAATTATAAATTCATTAATTCTGGTTAGGCTGTCTTACGGGCTACAGAATTCAATATTTTAACATATTTAATGCATTTATTTGTAAACCAGTCATTCTACCAGATAGTTCCACGTGGTGACTATGATCATATAACGTGTTATTTAAATGTTTAGATGGTTACTATATTTTGATTGCTATGCAAATAATTACATGATAACGCGAAAATGTCTATATAATTCAGCAATAAATTATTGAGCTTGAAAGCTTAAATTCAAATAAAGCTATAAACATAAAGACCGCCCGTTGCTTATTATTGCCATCGTTTTGGTTTAGTTTCGAAGAGTGATGTCTGCATATTAGACTATAGCGATAGATGAATGCCTTTCTTCAAAAGCTATACACAAGATACAGAGCATATATTTAAAAGCTTTGTTGGGGGTTATATGAGTTAAAGCACGTTTAATAACAGTGATTACCAAAAATTCTGGAGGATTACATTGCTGTGAGATGCTGCGTATGGCTCGTGTAGGTAAGGTATTATGTGTTGACTAAGAGAATCGCGCGCGCTCTCTCTCTCTCTCATCCTCTCTCCCGCTCTCTTTCTCCCCGCCCACCTTAATTTATTGCATGCTCTTTTTCTTTCTCCCCTTCTCTCTCCTCGTTCGCTCTCTCTCCTCTCTCGTTCGCTCGCTTAATCTCTCTTTGTCTATCTCTTTCTCGCTCGCTCTCTTTCGCGCGCGCGAGCTCTCTCTCTCTCTCTCTCTCTCTTTCTCTCGCCCTCTCGCTTGATCGTTGGCTCACTCTCTTCCTCCATCGCTGTATTATAAACAGTATTCACTTAAGCGGAGGAAGGAGGGCCATTTTCGAGATGAGACAGTTGTTAAGAACATTAATTAATTACTTAACACCCCGAATAAACACAGCAGGCTAAACAAACGATTACTCGGTTACTGAACGCTGCAACATGTGGCCACCATGCGAGGAGGCAGGAGGCAGGAGGCAGAGAGAGAGAGAGAGAGATTCCGCAGATGCAGGGAGGGGAGGGAAAGAGAGGGGAGGGAGAGAGAGAGAGCGAGAGAGAGGGGGAGAGAGAGAGGGGAGAGCGCGCGCGAAATTAAGAGAGCGAGCGAAAAAAAGACGAGAGATTAAGCGAGCGAACGAGAAGAGAGCGCGAGAGAGAGCGCCCGAACGGGAGAGAAAGGGGGAGGGAGCGAGAGAGAGAGGGAGGGAGAGAAAGGGAGGGAGAGAGGGAGAGAGATAGCACGAGAAAGAGAGGGAGAGAGCGAGCGAGAGAGAGAGAGAGAGAGAGAGAGAGAGAGAGCGAGAAGCGAGAGGAGGAAGAGAGAGAGAGCGAGAAAGCGAGAGAGAGATAGCACGAGCGCAAGAGAGGGAGAGGGGGCTAAAGACGCTAATAGCAGTGTTAGCCTGCTTATCCACTGCAATAAACGACTATACAATAATGCTCCACCCACATTATAATCACCACTGCCTAAATCTATGACAGGGGTAAAATATTTGTCATCAAGATACGTAGAAGTATTTTTTTCTGCATGACATTAATTGTTAGATTTTACTACGAAAAAAAGATTACATATACAGAGCAGAGTCATTAGAGTCGTGAAACCGACTTTGGATTACGGTTGTGAGTAAATACGTGCGTATGTACAAACCGTTCTTAATGTAATTTAATGTAATTTAGCGTAATGTACTATAATATTTTTATTTTAATGAGGTATAGTGTAAGGTAATGTAATATAATGTAATTTTCATAATGACAAATAGTTACAAATCGGTTCTTCGCAGGTTAACCGTTTCGATGCAAAGAGATTTAGGCACTACTGCGATGCATCGATAGCCCTGACTTTTCTGCATCTACCACACAACTACGATGCCCAGTTTCATGCACCAAGGTGTTAAGCTACGTGTTCTTCGCTTACTGATCGCTCTGAAAGGAAAGTTAACATGTTTATTGCTGTAAAGAGATACAGCCGTACGATCGATGGGCGTCGCAGAGTCGGCGTAGCAGGAATAAATAATTCAGCCTCTAACAGCTACAGTCGAATAACATGTAGAGATATGAGATCAGTGTTTTCCCTCTTTTTGATCTGTACGGCTATAGTGACTGCCGTCTGAGCCACACTAACAGATCTAAATGAACGCGCATATGCGCATGTTTTTAATATTATGTTAATATTTGATACCCTTCGTGCGCTCTTTTTCTCTCTCCGCCTCTCGCTCTGTCTGTCTGTCTGTCTGTCTGTCTGTTTGTCTGTCTGTCTGTCTGTCTGTCTATCTCTCTATCTTTCTTTCTAATAAATAATAAA
>NW_014577535.1:58519-72445 GCF_000485595.1 Priapulus caudatus | reverse complement strand
ATACGCGCCTTAATTACAATATGTACAAGTCATAAAATATTACAGCTGAAGTATACGTTTAAGTGATTTCACTTTCTCTTACATTTCAGACTTCCAAAACAGAAACATCTTTTTCATAATATGTGGAATACTAATTTATATCACCTACATCCCATTACGGACAATACACTTTCACTTGTGAATGTAACACTAATTGACCACTGAATTCGATGCCTTTGGCAAAACAAGACGTGGATGGCCGGCACGTCTGGCACAATCACTCTACCGGCAGCCTAAAGAGAGCTAACGTCATTGGAAAAGCTTCTCTCTAGGAACAACATCTCCGGCTCACTGACGTTCCTGCTGTTGCTACTCGACGTGCACTCGTTAACCTCGTTAACCGCGACGACCACCTGTCTTTCAGTCCTAGCCTCCGTCGCCGCATCACCCGTCCCATCCCGCCGCCGCGCCCGCATCGTCAACCGACGCGCGGTTGCCCGCGGCAACGTCGCCCGCGTCGTTCGACCGGCCGAGCACGTCCTGGAAGCTGTTCTGCGTCATCACGCTGCTGTTTACCGCGCTAGCCGCCGCCGCCGCCGCCGTGACAACCGCATCCTCCTCCTCCTCCTCCTCTTCCTCCGTGACGCAGCACAAGTCGGTTGCGGCGCTGCGCTGTTGCTGCTGCTGCTGCTGCTGCAGAGCGTGGTGGCTGGCAGTGTACGGCAGTTTACTGCGTCGTGCTGTCCATGATGGCGTCCTGCAGACCGCTGCTCACGTTCGAGTCGTCGAGTGTCACCGCGCCGTGGCTGCGATCGATGCGCCATCGTCACCGCGGCGTCGGCAGCTGTCCGACGGACTGCAGTTGTTGTCATCGTGCTGCTCCGACGACGACGACACGTCCTCGGCTGCCTCCGCGTGTGACTGCCACCCCCTGCTCGTCGTGTGCCGCCACACCCCTCTCGTCGTGCGCCGCCACCCCCTCTCGTCTGTGCGCCGCCACCCCCTCTCGTCGCGTGCCGCCACCCCCTCTCATCGTGTGCCCCCACCCCCCTCTCGTCATGTGACTGGACCCCCTCTCGTCGTGTGCTGCACCCCCCTCTCGTCGTGCGCCGCCACCCCCCTCTCGTCGTGTGCTGGCCACCCCCCTCCGTCGTGCGCCGCCACCCTCTCGTCGTGTGACTGCACTCCCCTCTTGTCATGTGACTGCACCCCCCTCTCGTCGTGTGCTGCCACCCCCCTCTCGTCGTGCGCCGCCACCCCCCTCTCGTCGTGTGCGAGAGAGGAGCGACCCTGACTGGAATGTACGTCGGCTGATTCCTCCTCGACGGGAACTCGAGGAGGCGGTTCTCGAGCAGGCGGCTGAGGAGGAGACTCCTGCCCTCGCTGGCCGTCCTCTGCGTGATCCTTGCCAGGACGCGGCGCCCGCTGCCGTCTCGGAGATGACCTGACGCCTGCAGGTACATCCTGCATCATCATCGCATCACAGCTGTCGCTCGACTGCGATGACGACGACGACGACGACGACGACGACGACGACGACGATGATGACGACGATGACGTGTCCACGATGGCGCGCAACCCCGCAGACACGCACGCGTCGACCGTCGGTGTGTCGTCTTCGTCGGATAGAATCTCACCTTCCTCTGTTTCCACCACCGGTGCCGGTCGTACGCTAATGCGCTTGGTAGCTGGCGAGTTGGCAGGCGAAAGCGCTCGCTTCACTGCGGCCTGTCTCGCTTTAGGGGCAGACGTGCGCGCGGCCGGCTTCGGTGGCGCCACCTGGGCCACGGGAGATCGAGTAACGGATGCTTCCGCTTTTCGTTTCTTCGTCGGCGGCGGAGTTTTCGGTCGCGGCGCAACTTTTTTCGCCGGCGGAACCTTGGTCGTGTTCGCCTCGAAACCGTGACGACTGGACGACTCGCTGTATCGCCTCTTCGACTCGATCGACTCTCGTACGGATCTATGCGGGCTCTGCCTGCTGTCGCGCTCGCTTGCCGACTCGTACCTCTCCGTCCTCCTGGACGCTGGGACGTGCTCCATCGAGCGGTTCTCCTCCGACAACCAGCCGTCCTCGTCGCTGCTGCTGCGACCGTACGAGCGCGAGCGGTCGAGCCGCGACTCGTCCCGCCAGCGCTCGTAGCGGCTCAGCTCCTGCGCAAAGTCTCCACCGCTCTTCGCCTCGCCGGCGCTGCGGTGCCGCCGCGGCGATTCGCGCGGCGGCTTCTCGTACTTGCTCTCCCGGCTCAGGTGCCTGTTGCCGCTGGATCGGTCGTTGTCTCGATACCGACGGTCGTCGTCAGGGTACCGACGGTCGTCGTCAGGATGCCGACGATTGTCATCAGGATACCGGCGATCGTCGTTCGGATGCCTGCGATCGTCGTCAGGATACCTGCGGTTGTCGTCCGGATATCGGCGATCGCCATCTGGATACCGGCGGTCACCGAACTCAGCCTGCCTGCCCCTGCCATCTCGTTCCTCCCAGTAGTTGAATCTTGCGTCGTGGTATCCGCGTGCATGACCCCTGCCCCTGCCCCGGCCTCGCATATCACCGAAGTAATCTCCTTGGCCCCTGAAGCCACCGCGGAAGTTGCCGCGGTAGTCGCCACGGCCACGCCAGCCGCGCCCTCGGAATTCCCTGTAACCGCCGGGCTGTTCGTAGCCGTGCGGCTCTCTCGCCGCGTCAAAGTCGTGTCGAAAATAACCGCACTCTTTCTGCGGATGTGGACGACCTGCGTCCTCGGTGGGACCCTGCTTCGCATCGGCAACCTTTCCGTGCGAAAACGACGTTGCTTGCGTGGTGCTCCTACGCGGACCTTCCCTATCCCAGGCATCTTTATGATCGTCGCTGTTATGGGGAACTGGTTTCTTGAGCATGCCCTCCTCATCCACAGCCCTTCTTGTCAAAGAAAACGTCGAAGGCAGTCTAAAGGCAGCGAGATCTGGCTCTTCGTCTTTACTGATATCACCGCGTGCGGCGTCTGCCATTGTCGTCAACGTGTGGGGTTCAACAGCTGTATCCGACTTACTGCTAGCACATTCACTCTCCCGAGCGCAGCGCGCTGCAACCTCCGCAAATGGATAAGGAGTTTCTCCGATGACATCGGCGACGAGAGCTGCTACGAGGCGCGACACCAAGGAGTCGACGTCGTCGTCGGATTCGTCAAATTCGGCGCAGTTCTCACGCTCATCGTCCAATCGGAGCAACTGTTCGGCAGCGTCCTCATCGTGGTACGGATACTCGCCAGGTGGCGTTTGCGGTCGGCCTCGCATTGGGTTCGGCAGTGTCGTTGGCTCTGTCAGATTTTCGTTACTCCATTCTGATCGCCCAAAGCCTGACTGCTCCCCGTTTTGCCATTCGTCCCAGTAATTGGCGAGGGGGCGAGGGTGAACAGTTCCTTCAACGTGCTTATTATCACAAATCACAGCATTCACACTACTTTCAACAGTTTCATCTTTCTCCTTTAGTGTTTTCGTTTTCAATGGCATCGGCGCAACCGACTCTTTGCTTTCTATTCTGTCGTTGTTTGGACGCAATGTGGAGCTATATGACTCAAGCATTTCGGCTTCTTCACTCTGTCTTCCTTGGTGTTTCCACTTTGCGGAACTGAACGAAAGAGGTAGAGCATAGCGATTCTCTTCATCTTGCTGTTTCCACTTTGAAGACACAGAAAATTTACGCCGATCACCTTCGTTGCTGTTCCTGTTAGTTGCTGCAGTTTCAAAGACGTCTTCCTCATCTTGTTGGCTTCTGCTCACTCTCTGTTTCTGCTTTGAATTGTGATACGGCACCCATGAATCGTTTTCACCTCTGCCCTGTTCTTGCCACGAAGGCTTCCTTGTCGATGCCGAAGAAAAAGAGAAATCACCACCATCGACAGATGCCTCCTCTTCCTCTGCCTCCTGCTGCCACCTGTTGTTCATCCAGTTAGGATCGTGGCCCTGCCAGTTGCCACGGTTACCTTGTGCTCTCGGGTGACCGCCCCTCCCGCGGTCCACGTACCCACGCGTCGCCGCACCCCGCTCGGGGAAGCCTCTGGGAGGAGGCACACTCGTGTGATCGGGGTACCCGCCGCCGCCCGTGTAGGCGCCGGCGAACCCTCCCCTCTCGTTGCGGTCACCTCTGCCGTCGGCTCCTCCTATTCCTCCGCCTCGCCCCCACCTGGGCCCTTCTTCCTGCCACGCGGGCACCTCCTGCCAGCTTCCCGGCGCGTTGCCCCCGTGTGGTGGGAAACCAACCGGCTGGTCCATCTCGGCTGCGCTGTTCATGCGCATCACGTTACCCGGCGCGCGCGCGTACGGGCCGGAATCCTGCAGCATCATCGCGTTGCCAAACGGCGGCACCTGCGCCGGACTCGGCAGCATTCCACGCATCGGGCCCGCCTGCATGGGGGGACCCTGCATGGGGGGACCCTGCATGGGAGGCCCCTGCATGGGGGGACCCTGCATGGGTGGACCCTGCATGGGGGGACCCTGCATGGGTGGACCTTGCATGGGAGGGGCCTGTATAGGAGGCGTCTGCGGAGGCAGCTGGTTGACGGCAGGTCCTGCGCGCAGCGCGTCGCCCGGTGTAGCAAGCAGAGCGAGCTTGCTGGGCGCACCGCCGCTGCCGGTCGGCATAGTGTTGATGGACATGAGCGGCACGGGACCGGGGCCGCCGCCGCCCGGGCCCAGCACATGAGCGGGGGGGCCGCCCGAGCCCGGCGCGTGCATGCGTGGCTGCAGCATGTCCGGCGGTGGAGCCATGCCAACCGCGATCATGCTGCGCGGCTGCATCACCACCGGCGGCGGCGTGAAGCCGGCCTGCTTCTGCGCCCAGCCGGAGAGCACTTGGGTTAGGGTCCTCGGGCCGCCCATCGATGACGGAGGCACCATGCCTTGGTTTAGAAGGTCTGGAGCGACTGCTGGGTTCGCTTGCATCATACCAGGCCCCACTCCAGACATGTGTAGAGGAGCTGCAATTACAATCCGTTCAAAGGACGTGTGCACATACGGATTTGTAGCAAAGAATACGATTCAAGTATTTGACGCAAAGCTATTTGATGTAAATGTTCCAAGTACTAGCCGTGCTAAAAGAATGAATCATCACCAGCAACGTCGTGAGATTTGACGTTAGTTAACACGGTAACAAACGCTTTCGCACAGCAACGCAACAACGCGCTTGCTAGGTGAATTTAACTAAAATGAATGTAACGAAACTGAGCCAGGTAGCACAGAACATCTCACCTTGCATGCCGTGGCCGCCCATTGCAAAGTCTTGGTCCTGAGCAGCAGCCATATTCATGAGATCTTGCTGCGACATGGCACCCAGTGGTTGCTTCTGCTGCTCAAACGCACCTACAAGTGAGTTAATGTTTTAAGAGCCATCAAGTTGCTCACATGAAAGGGGTGACCGCCTTACAGCAATTACTACCTGGGCCATGGCACTCTAAAACCCGGTGCTACATTACATAAAGACACGTTTTGCGCTGTGCCAAAATCCTTACTTTTCAGATGTGGAGGCAGACTTTCCAAATCAAACATGGCGCCCTCACTCATCAGATTCAGTGCGGACAGATCTGTCGGCAGCTTCTTCCATGGGATGTACGATACCCCTTGATCAACATCCCAGTATTTCTGGTAGTTGTCATCGTACTTCACACCTTTGCCTGGAGCCCAGTCCATCTGTCAAATCGGTCTGCTTTAATACACCATGCTCGTTTGCCCGTTTGGTGACCAGTTCATTAGACGTCTAACTAGGAGTAGCAGTAACTGAGGGTTGTTTTGGCTCTAGAGAACATATATTGCTAGCTTTGCTGTTACATATACAAATTTCACAAGTTTCAACATATGCCGTAAATTTCTAGCAGTGCCACTATGGTGACTTCCCAGTGAATCACACAGCAACTGCCGATGGCAGTGTCCGAGAAGCTCACATTGCAGCAATTTATCCTGGCAAAACTCGAGCCAAGCTCACAGGCAGAGACACACAGCACAGAGCACTCGACAAATTGGCAGACCACTCACCTTGAGGACGCAAGAGTGCAGCTTCACGTTGCTAAGCGCACGCAGGGCTCGATACGCATCCTCTCGTCTATCCATGACAACGTACGCACAGCCTCTTGGAGGAATCATCTGCAATACGATGAGATTACCAATGAGATACCCGAACTCCTGCGCCGCTTATTCAAGCAGCATGCTGTTAAGTAACAGTTAATAATGAGATAAATACAGCGCATACTTACAAAAATCGATTCAACTCCGCCAAACTCCTCAAATTCGCCTTGCAACTCTGTATCCGTGATGATCGGACGCAGATGGCCCACCCAGATCGTACGCGTGCACACTGAAACACACATGAGTCAACCATGTCATAGGAGAAAATTGAGAACCAAAAAAGTTGGTGCACCAACAGGGTTATGAATTAACTTTTGAACAAGGGAGTCCAGCGGACTCCCTGCCCTCAAAAAGAGGGAGTCCTCAGCCTGAAGTTCAAAACCAAAGATATTAACAATAATGCATGTGCTTATTTTGAAGATTCATGCAGTTGCATGTCTGCCAAAATGTCTTTGGACATTTGCTGAAAAAAATACGGCAATTCCGCAAGGTCGTGCTCTGGAACGAACTAGTTAGTATAGCAGAATTTTCAGGGAGTCACACGGACTCATGCATATGTCAAATCAGGGAGTCCGACAGAAAATCAAGGAGTATTTGACCCCGGACTCGCGTTAATTTCACACCCTGCACCAACAAGTTAGATCATAAAACTAACCCTAACAGAACAATGTGCTTCGCAAATGGAATGTTAATGAATCAAGACATTTTAATTGATCCTTACTTAGAGCTTACATTGTTACGAACATCCCATTCTATACAATCGGTGTTTAATATAATACTATTTTAACATTTTACATATTCTTGACATTCTCAAGAAGTCAGTGCAAATCGGTAACTTTGGTAATCAAGGTTCGGTAATCATGCATTATGCCAATCAAAACAAAGTAGTTGATGCCACGAGTAGCCATAGACTTACACGAGCCGTGTCTATCTCTCACTGCCGGTAGATGCTTCCTTGAACGTTCCTTATCTCTCTCCCTGTAGCGTTTTGGAGTTGACGACCGTGAGCTGCCAAACAGAAATGCCAGCTTAAATTTGTTTTACCTTTACAATACACAAACTTACCATGTTTGCCATTAGTCTTTAATAGTCTTATGTCATCAACGTTCCATTATTCACACAGGTCCGACAAACAGCAGAGTCTAGCATATCGAATTAAACAGTAACATGTTCAGCTTGAAGAATGAAAGTTTCACAGCTAGTGAGACACGTGAATGACATTTGCACTCGCTGCTTCACAAACCTGTCGTCCTGCTCACTGCCAGATGAGTAGCTAGTCACAGCTGGTGCTTCATCGGATTCTGTCGCCATTAGTGCATTAGAGATGTCCTGTATCTGTTTCAGCAGGTCTGGGTCGGACAAAATCCCGCTATGACAGAACACTGAATTCAGCACCACGGTATCATGTTGCGATCACAGAATCAAACCGTCAGTATTCGACAGATGTAATTTCTCAAACAATGCTTGTTGTTAGACAAAACACAGTACGCGGCTTACCTTCCTCCTGCATTTTGGTCTAGTGTCTGCAAAGCAAAGCAGAACCGTGTTACAAAAACTTTCAATGATAGTAAGAAATAAGAACATACTATAACATAATGTCGATAAAAGTTATTCCTTTACCTGGATGCAAGTTTACATATCTTGTACATTAACATTAAAAGTGCCTTTAATTTATATTCGTGCCTTGCACGAGGATTCCACAATCAAGCCACGGATACACGGGAACAGTGATTAAGTGGTTCCAGATCTAACACCGACCCGAATTCAACCCATATAGCTGATATACTGATAAAAAATGCGCTATGGTCATAGCCTTCAGTGTCATACACTGTTGCAGCCTGGGGCCCGTTGTCAGAAACAAAACTAGTCTTAACATTAGTCTTAACGTTAACTTTTTTTCTCAGACCGTCGACAGAAACGCTGCAAAGTTACCTGAATGAAAAATCGTAGCAGATTTCCTCATAACAATACGAAACAAAGTGCTGTGGATGATCTACGAGAAAATATTAGTGTTAAGACTAATTTTGTTTCTGACAACAGGCTCCTGTTCTGCTGGGGCACTCTGCACGCCTCACCTGTTTCACCAGCTGCTCTGTGAGGGTCTGTATCTGAGCCATCAGATTGCTGTCTAGAGGACTTCCAGCAGGCTGTCTCATCAGCTGATTCTGGATGGACCGCAGCAGCTCATGCGGATCCTGCAACATCACACAAGCACTTCAGACATCGCACGCATGTTGGTGCTGTGTGCGCACATTAAATGAATTATTTCATAGTTCTCCATAATCGAGAAAAATATAGCAAAATATAGTTTCAGCTAATAGCGAACACGTTACTGATTACACCAGTATAAAAATTACCATGCTGGTTTATGCTGTTACGGTATATAAAATAGCAAATAATGCTGCCACATTCTCCGTATCAATTGTATAACGACAATTTCTTTGAAATCGGCAACCACAAGACAAAAGTGCATCTTATTGAGTGAGGTAGTGGCTCTAGACTGGTACAACACCTCTATTACTTAAAGTGATTACGTCACCGTAAATACTAAAAAATAAAAATATAAGTAATTCTGTTTACTTTTTATGGTTAAATTGCTGCATTATACTTCTTATTTTACTATATTGTTCGATGTGAACATACACTCGTGACGCATACATAGCCTATAGCAAGCAATTAATGTCAGGAACACTAACATCAAATCTTCCAGGACGAAAAGTTTTTTGAAAAGTTTCAATTACGGTACAAATTTCATTGATCAATATCCATTCAATATATTTTTTTTAAATGTTTTAAAACTAATGGCTGTATCGTTGCTTACAACGACGGTGGCACCACTACTAGACTACCTGCTTTCAAAGTTGTGCATCGCAACTTTCTTATTTATTAATTTAAAAGAAGTATTACATTTACAATATCTTATACACAATTTTTAGATTTAGTTATAATATGAACGAATTTGTCCTAAAATAAATATCATTCTGTTAAATAGTTAGGTATAAATATAATGGCACTTTTGCAATTAGCCCTCGGTCTGTAACGTGAAAAATAAATCGGCAAATAGGGCAACTTTGTCAGGGTGGCAGCACAATCGCGGGGTGTCATGTCAGTGGCCAAAAATAGAGAATTCGAAATTCACTGTTCTTTAATGACAAATGTGAATGCATGATCATAGAAATTTGTAGGTATATACTATTATTTATGCACTTACTATCATAATATACCCTAAAATTCTATGGTGTTGTATCCCACTAAATTAATCAGAGTTGTAATGACTAAGAAATATCCATCTATACATCGGCTGCTGTAGCAGAAATCCAAACGGAGAAATCACCATTTTCTATTTTTCACAATGATCGACTGCCTGTGAGCGAAATGTATGAAAGTATGTGAAATATTGTGAATGGCAATTTCAACTATTGAAGGCTATAGAAGGGTTGAGGCTGATAGTCTGATAGATTTTGGCATAATGAATACCCGTTTTTGCCGTGAACAGGCTGGTTGGATCATATATCTGACGTCATCAGTAAATGTGTGTTTAAATGGCCATGGCTCACTACTCATCAGGAGTAGATAATAGGGCCTATTATCTACTCCTGCTACACATGTATGCGGGGTTGCGGGCAATCAACATGCTCTGGAAGTTCCCATCGGTATATGGAGAAATAAGCATGTACAGAGGTGACACCTAGTGTTAGCTATCGAATAAGAATGAAAATGAAAAATCAATGAAATTTCATAAAACATTGAGTGTATCTTTTAGGGCGTTCGATTTGCTTCCCCAGAGCCACCTGGATTAACCTGGGTAAAAAATCGAACGCATCTGGGTTAGGGAAGATAAACGAACGGTTTTTGGGTTAACCTGGATTAAATTATCATCATGGATGCCAGTGACAAGAAAAAAGAATAGCAATTGCAATCTTATTATTAATGAAATCTGAGAATGAGCAAACACACGCAGTCATCGACAGTCATGCTTCATTACTGCTTGAAGATTTTTGATTTTTGAAGATTTTGAAGATTTCGTTGCAATGAATTGTGGGATACTTTCCCAGGTGAGCGGCTCGGCTAGAGGGTTACTTCGGCCTCACCCGGGTAACGCAAAAATACCACGTGACTGCCAAATCGTACGTATTTGGGGCTGGCCCGAGTAGACCCAGGTTAACTTGGGGAAGCAAATCGAACGCACAATTTAAACGCTTGTCAGTAGTACTGCATGACGAAGGCATGGCCCGTACCACCTATACAGCAGTGGTCTGTGGCTGGTACTGACAATTGACATTTGTATAGCGGTCGCTACCAGATCATTGTTGTCAATCGAAATTGATAGAATTTAAAATGAAGTTTGCTTTATCAATTCTATAATACTATAAGTACTAATATTAAAAAGATGTTTTTCCACAAGAATACTATATAATAAAACATATTCCCTTATCTATAACGAATAATATTACTGAAGGTTTCTAAGAATAGACTTCTTTCAAAGATCTAACTAGCCGTCTACTATGAACTTCTGATATTACCAGGATAATCTGTCATCTTTACTCTGGCAGCAATGTGCGTAGAATTACAACAGTAATTTCAAAACAGGTTACACCATCGCACTTGCTTACATTGAATTACAACTCATAACACAGAACATAGACTGAGAATCCAGCTGGTCGCCAGACACAGTGCAGACACATCAATCAATTAATAACACATTAATTTGTGCTGTTATAGACTGTAAAACAGCAGATGAACAGCAAACGTGCGCCTGCTAGTTCAGATTCACGATAATGGAATTTTTACGTAGTTACGTGACGCAAATTTAATATTTATATACTGGTACCTATCTTGAAATGTGAACAATAGTAATTAACCTAGTGTAGAGACAGGGTTCCGGTCTCACGAGAGCAAAAATAACATAATAGGTTTGTTGACATATGCAAACAATCTAATTAAAAATGTAGATCGGTGCTCATATTGGTGGAAAGAATGTTGTGCGAGTGTTCTACAACATGTTAACCTTAGTTACTATATACATTTCAAGTTATGCAAGGAGTACCGGTATCAGAACGGTTGAGAAAATATGAAATCGTTTGGTAAAAACATGAGAAATCTTTGCTTTAAATATAAGGCTATAAGAGCATGTCTATCAGGGCACATCATGGAGGCTGGAGCACTTGACCTTTATCAGAGATGAGAACGGACCCGGACGAAATCCGCAGGATATATTTCTACTTACTGGTAGAATAGCGCAACGCGCTATATTGCGCACCGCAGGTGCTAAGCACTATCGGGGGTCTGGGGAATTAAAAAAAAAATTAGATGCTTGCAGATCTATGCGTTCTGAGGCACAGAAATTTCGAAAACTAGCTTGTTCATTTGCGCGCATTGCCGCGCAGTGCGCGAATGAATAATAAGTACATTTGTCGGCCGCGGGACAGCGAGCTCAGACACTAAAAGAGCATCACTAGCCGCTGGGCATTTTTCTACTGTCCGCGGGTGGCAGTACACCTACAGTTTTCTCAACAGCTAGATTTGAACGATTTGGAAAATTGATAATTTTCGAAAGTGAAAAACGCGGGAAACCGCGGATCTGCGGGAGATTCTCATATCTGCTTTATGTCCCTAGGTGCAGTCTATATGGGGGGTAAGGTCATCACAAAGGGTAAGGAACATACACTACAACAGCATGCACAAAAGTTCCCATTACGCCAGGCCACCCTTAAAAAATTGTTTGTTTCCCCTTTACCTACTCGCCTCTCAGGGTACAGAGTAGGTAGGTAGGTAAAAAATCTTTTTCATTTTGTTTTGACAAGATGTGTGTATGTATACATTGTATTATATATTCTGTTTTGTGTATATATATGTGTATATGTGTATATGTGTATATGTGTATATGTGTATATGTGTATACTGTATATCAGTATATGTGTATATGTGTATATGTTTTTGCAGAACGAATTTGATTTTTTGGGGGCGAAACGAAATAATTTTTGTTTTGTTTTAATCGGCCAATAAAATGTGTCGAGTAGCGGTGTTTTGGCGAGTCGGTCGGTAAAAGGAAAACAAGCAATATTTTATCTTAGACCCCATCTGGTAGGGATATGCACAAAATAAGCCATTTGAGAACGCTTGTATGTGCCAAATAAAGTTAATGTAGACATACAGTACACCGTAGGTATCAACAAATGTATTAAAATGCCAAATAGTGGTCACTTTAGCATTGCCATCCATCTAGATTTAATGTCTCATAGTCTGCAATTTCTTTTGACTTTAATGGTTTCAACACATAAACATGCCCTTTTTATATCCCTCACGCATGTATGTTTTGGCATTTGTGTAACAATGTAATAACAAGCGCACATGTACAGTATCCATTTCAAACTATCATGTCAAAAAAGCCTATCCAACACATTCCCTGCATCTGGCGTGTTGAAGATAAGAATCAACATAATGATTCGGTGGAGTGGGAATTTGTATAAAATAATTGCAGCTACCATATGAGCAGCATGTGATTGTAAGCATGTCTTTGCTACTACGACAAGCAGTCACAAATACAGGCACTGGTTAAAAAGCTGGACAATATTGAATATTCTGTCAGAACCAAACAAATATACATATTTGTCAATGACAATGGCTCTACCACCTAAGTCTAATATGAGATCATGTTCCATATTTAAACAGTTTTTCTTTCTGTCTTCCTATCTATTATCAGTTCGTTTTCCCTCCCTGCCATTGCTCTCACCAATAAATTTAAACTATTGCTTATTAATATTATTTAGTCATTGTCTTATTCCCTTGTTTTCCTTCTGCTTCTTTCTAAACGAAGAATATAGGATATCATTATGCATGATATATATATATATATATATATACATAATACACACATACATAACATAGGCACGCATGCACGCACACCCACATACAATACACACATCAAGGGTGAACAATCTGCAATTCATAACCTAAATTATAGATTATTCACTATTGATATATAACAGGAGTAGATAATAGGGAATTAATTCCCTATTATCTACTCCTGATATATATGCACACACTCACACACGCTTGCACACTCATTTTTGTGTATTATCATTTGTATGATTTTGATATAGTTGCCAGTGAATCTGCTATTGGTAGTAAATTGTATTATTGGCTTCATATCTGATATTATTGGTTATGTTATTTACCTTTTATTTTTTTAATTTTGTTATTTGGTTATAAATATAAGGTTTTAATTCTGCATACTCAGACATGCAGCTAGGCATGCCGACTTACTAGCGCAGATGGGGTCGTTGTCGTATCAGGTACTACAGATATGTACCCGAGGTAGTTTTAGGTTGTTTAGTATTATGTAGTGTTGTCAATCGGTTGTAATTTCATAATCGATCATCGTTGGACCAGAGTAACTGATGATCGGTTACAATCGGTTATCGGGGTGTTGAATGCCTGCGTGTGCGTAACGTCGTGTGCATGTACGTGTGTGCATGTATGTGCTTGTTTAGCCCTGTTACTGTTTGTTTTGCACTGTTTATACTGTGTGTATAATCCATGTACTGATTCTCATAACTTTTCAAGTTTTCTTGTTCAAATTAAAAAAATGATGAAATCGATTATGGATTTTTGTAACAAGCGCTTGGTTCGAGCCACTGTTCAACCGATGATCGAGTATAATCGATGATCGTGACATCACTAGTATTGTTTAATTTTTATATAAGGTATATGTTTAGCGTTAGGGTTAGGGTTAGGGTACATTCTGTAGTACAGTCTGGTAACTTTGTGTATACTATTGTACCTCGGGTACATATCTGTAGTACCTGATACGACAACGACCCTTCAGCCTTACTAGCACAATTAGTTTACTAA